>NW_015151352.1:245151-247554 GCF_000732505.1 Cyprinodon variegatus
CCTTTTGTATCTATGATTCTTTTTCTATGTCTGTTTCAGTCTTTTTGAACCCCAGTCGGCCTCAGCAGATGGCCGCTCACACTGAGCCTGGTTCTGCTGGAGGTTTCTTCCTGTTCAAAGGGAGTTTTACTCTCCACTGTCGCTGCAGGCATGCTTAGTGTGAGGGATTGCTGAAGAGTCAATGAGTCGATGCAATCAGCTGGTTTACCTTAGATAGAAAACTTTTAATCAATCTGACTGGATGATCTGGTTGAATTGTATCTATAAAGTGCCTTGGGATGACATGATGTGAAATGATGCTATAGAAATAAATTAAATTAAATAAACACCAAGCCAAACAGAACAAATCGACATTCAACTCTTTATTTATGAACTTTTAATGAAAAAAGATGAAGGATAAAGGATTTTAAACATTTATTAAACTGAAAAATCCTTCAAATGTAATTAAAGAACTAGAGTCAAACCAAAGCAACATAAGGACTGAAAGATGTCTAAAATATGAATGTAAATAAGGAGACAAAGTCTGGCTTTCAGTCGCTGTCGCTGTCAGAGCTCAAGTAGCAGCTTCCTGCTTCAGGGCTTTCAACAAACCGCAGTCCTGGAAATAAAACAAAGCAATCATCTGCAGCGGCTCCAGGAGGACATCACAGCTCTCCTTTTTCAGACATTCTCTGTCTTACCGCCTGATGACTCATCTTCCTTTTCATCAACATGGTCCATGTCAAAACTGACGAAAATATTCTGTGGGATTCATGCCCAATGTTGAGGAAAATTACTTGTTAAACAGTAAAGTTTCTGTTCAACACTGGACAGGATTACAGTACCTTCCCCCTGACCAGTCTCTCCCAGTATCCCGGCTCCTGTTTCACCAGTTTAAGAATGGGCTGATTGGACTTCATCTCCCAGTGGCAAGCGTCAGCGGCTATGTTCTGGTGAAGCTCCAGGTCAGCCCTATAGGATCGACCGTTCACTCTGCCACTGGACACAATTACAACAGAAACTACTTTAAATCAGAGTTTGAGTAAAATATATATTAAAATATATCTAAAATACTTTTAAAACAGATCATATCTCTCCTATCCTGGCTTCTCTTCATTGGCTTCCTGTTAAATCCAGAATAGAATTTAAAATCCTCCCTCTCAAAGGTATCAAATAACGAAGTACAAATACTTTGGTACTGTGCTTAAGTACACTTTATAGGTATCTATACTTTACTCCATTACTTATTTTTCTTCCTACTTCTGACTTCTAATCATTACATTTTCACACAAGTATCTGTACTTTCTATTCCTTACATTTTTAAAACAATCGTTACTGTGGAAGTATTTCAGGAGGACACACAGCAGTTAGATTTAAAGAAACCAGCCAGCTCTGGGCAGCAACCTCCTTAACATAAAACCCTAAAAGATTCACATTCTTACGTTTTTATCAACTGGTCTTCAGAGTTTCATCAGGAACACTGAACAGAGAACCACAGCTAGCATAGAGAGTTTTGGACAGACGGCCATCCTGACTGACCTGTAAACGACTCTGTCGGTGTAGAAATCGCACTGCTGAACCTCTGGGTTCATCAGCTTCACTGTTACGATGACAGAGTCGCAGGTCTGGAACCAGACGACTTGAGGGGAAAAACTGAAAAGCAACCAGAGAAAAAAAATACGCAGAACATTTCCTTCAGAGTAATGCTACATTCAGACAGCAGGAGCAGCAGAAACGCCCGTACTGCTTCATTTTTAAAACTTGTCCAAGTTTATTTCTGACATGCAGCTGGAGCATCAAAGATGCGCGTTGGGCGGAGCTGACCTATCCTTTCTTTTCCTGGAACAATGGCAGCTATATTAGCTGTGATCAGCGGGTAAAAAGTAGTTAGAATCTATGTTGAAGTGAGAAAGTCCTCCTGAAAACATGGTCTGTGCAGTCAGTTCATCCAGATTACCATCCTACCTTCAAAGATTATTTCTCTGTGGGAGCTGCTCAGACCCCCACATACCGGCGGGGCGCTGTCACCGGGAATCCCCAGCAGCAGCTGCCTCAGGCCCGCTCACCTCTTGGGGGTTTTCC
Organism: Cyprinodon variegatus; assembly: GCF_000732505.1. Classification (NCBI taxonomy): domain Eukaryota; kingdom Metazoa; phylum Chordata; class Actinopteri; order Cyprinodontiformes; family Cyprinodontidae; genus Cyprinodon; species Cyprinodon variegatus. Next base: position 247,213 of record NW_015151352.1, read on the forward strand.
CCTACTGTTGGTGGCAGCTTTAAGGCGTTTTTCATGTACGTAATCAAAACTGGAAGCAGCAGGATAATAAAAGCGAACATATTCTGCCGGCAGGTTTCTACATTTTAAGTTAATTCCGGCATTAATAAACTGAGTCACAGGCGTCAGATGCTCATGAGACGCTGTGGGACCTTTTGCTGCACCTTGATGCGCGTCAACCATTGACTTTGCATGTAAACCTGCTGCTTCTGCTGCTAGCGGTCTGAACGTAGCTTTATGGCTGATTTATATTCAGAAACCAGGTCATCTGCTATGAAGGACCAACTCTGCCATATTTATAAATAAATACAGAAACAAATAAAT
>NW_015151352.1:248562-250784 GCF_000732505.1 Cyprinodon variegatus
TTACGTTTTCATGAGACACAACTCATTGTTATTTAAGCACATGAAAAATCTGGTCCTTCCTTTCCCTGTTCTTATGATTTAGCAGAACAGTCCAGTTATTTTTCACCTCTTATTGCAGACTTCTCCACCAGCGGACACAACGTGCTCGTCACCGTCCGCCATGCCTGGGGAAACAAACAGCTGCTAACTCAATGCTAACTATGTTTATCTAAAATATAAGCCATTTTCAGGATGGAGACAAATGAAAACAAACTGTCCGTAAAAAAACAGAACATCAACAAGCAAGCTAAAAGCTAACAAAGAAATGAAGCTTGAAGAACAGAAAGCTGACAGTTTAAACTGTTTTACCGTTTTTATGAAGGCTCACAGAGGCAGCAGCGTCGGCTTCGTCCGTTTCTCTGCAGTCTTTGTCACTGTGAAAATAAATCCGTTTCTCTGTTAGGAGAGAAGCTAAAAAGCCAGCTAGATATTGCGCATGCAGTATTGCTTGGCTCTCCTCTGCTGGGAGACTGACCTTTCATCTGATCTCATCGTCTCCTCCGGCAGGCGGCGGTTTCTCTGTTTGCCGTCTGTTCCCCTGTGCAGCAGAGGCGTCTGGGTGGGAACCGGGAGCCGTGGAGCTTCAGGTTCTTCTGGTTCCGGCACTGTGGACCTTTTTGGAGGAGGCATGGGTCCAGATGGATCTAACGTCAGTTGATAAGGATCTAAAGCTTCATGTTTCTCATGGTCTCTGAACTCTGCAGTCAGCATCTCTTCCTCTGACAGGAAGCCAGCCTTCGTTCTGAGAACCAGAGCACAGATGTTGTTGTCCATCTTAAATCTGACTGCTGCCCAGCGGCCTCTTTCCTAGACAATCTTTCCTACCCGTTAGTGGGACCTCCATCCTTGGTTTGGTTGACCACACTATCCTGAAGTAGTTCTCTTAGTACATCCAGATGCTCGGGGTTGCTAACTCCCATCCCGGTCTTCAGGATCTCAGACTGAAGGCTGTACTCATTGATGAGGGCTCTGGTGCCTGCCATCTTAGTAACCCGCACCTTAGGGAGAGAACATCAAATCTGAGAGTGACTCAGCTGCTCTTGCTTTACCACGTTACTCAAACCACCTTGAAAGAAAACGGTAAAAGCCATCGTCTCAGCATTTAACCGTGGGGAATAAATCTGTTTCTGAGAAACAGATAAAACTATTTTAGCAACCCTGAATGACAAAGTTACCATGTGATGGACAAAAAGCGTGTTTCCCAGGCTCAGAACAACTCTTGCTTGATGCTGCAGACCCCGGATTTTCTGGCTGATGGCTCTTGTGACCTGTGGGGAAAAACAATAGAGTTCTCTGCAAATTATGAACCGTCCTCGTCTGTGAATACTTCAAACATCTATTGTGTAGAAGCTTTATTTTGACAAAGACCACCTCACTCTGATGCTACAATACATAAACAGACCGTACCTCCACTCCACCCTCTGACGGTCACACCCTGAACTAAACAACTCATTCTTTACTTTTGTATATTAATCTGTCATTTAGGTTGGGCATACACTGTAAAAGTTTTTGCCATTTTCGGGCTGATTATCAAGTCATGTCAGAATCTTTCTGGATCGTCCCAAATCTCAGCCTCATTGTGCGTCGTGTAGCATACAGATGGTAACGAGGGAGGAATTAGACTCTAAAGACCACACGTAAGATCTGGAAAAAATCAAACATGCTTGAAATCCTCGTGAGGCGTTAAAGGAAAAGTGTTAATCACTAAAAAAATAAATAAAAACAATAATTTTCGTCATGATCACCGAGTCTGAGAGAGGCCATTTTTCCCAAATATAGTAACCCCTCCCTCCTGCCATCTTCCAGCAGTGATGTCACGGTGCGGTAAGCCTAGCGCCATTCTCCCCGCTTTAAAAGCAGAATCAATGGGAACTACTAGACACATCTGCAATCAACAACAATTATTGAAGATTTCCAGAGGACTTCACCATTGAAATTCACCAGAGCTATAGTGAAACTGACAATGCCCACGTGCATGGCAGCTGGATGCTGGAATACAAGTGAAAAAAGAGTTATTTCACCTTTACACTGGAAAAAATCTAAATCTAGATGTTCTTGAATTGAGGAGATAAAAGAGACATTTTGCCAATGCATCAAAACAATTTAGATTTAAAATAAGAAAACAGAACTGGATTGTCTTATTTCAAGTGAATATCATCTAATTATCTTATTTTAAAAGTAAA
>NW_015151352.1:250928-254782 GCF_000732505.1 Cyprinodon variegatus
AGGGATGATTAGCCATCAAACTTCTGGCCAGAGAAACACGTAATATGTAGCCAACATTTAGAAGAAAAATGTTTTCAAGATGACTTGGATAATAGCGCGTTGTGACAAACACCAGATACAGCACTGGGACTTGATCAACAGCCGATACCGCACCGTGACGTCACAAACCAGTAGGTGGCAGTAGTGTTCTTTGACAAACATGGATGCCTCCAGTAAAGCACATTCACATGAAATTTACTCTGAATTAAAAACACTGATTTATTTGGCAAATCCTGCTGTTAAAGCAGAGCTACGCGTCAATTTGCCAGAACCTTTTACACTGTGCAAACAAGTTCTTCCAGATTGAAGAGTCCGACTTTGCGCCATCTCTCGGCGCCCATTCCGACGTGTGAATTTTGGACGTGCAGTGTAATAGTTTAGATGGCATCAGAGCGTCAGGCCGCACGGTGGAAGAACAAACATCGAGAGCGGAGAACTTTTCCCCCTGGGTTTTTCGTTGAACAGTTTGAGCTGGAGTGCAAAGATCGAAAACATCGCACAGTGTATGCCTGGCTTGGACAGTCAAGGTTCCTTTCTTTATTTGGATGCACTTAGCTCCACCCTTTAACAACTTCCTGTCAAAACATCAAAATGGTGACATTTGAAAAATGTGCTTTGCAGATGTCTAAAGGAGTTCCTGAAGACAGATGGAGGAATCAGAGTCTCGGACCTCAACAAGATACCAGCTACCTTTTAGATCAGTTGGCAGTAAGAAAGATACAATTAAACATAAAAGGAGCTGGAAGTTGATGTTAATCTGGACATAAAAAGTTATTTGATGAAGCCTTGATAACGTGTGCAGAAAGAGACGCACCTTTGGATGCCACTCCATCTCAGCATCGACTGGCTTTACCCCACACACCACTATCTCTACAGCTTGGTGGGGCAGAGAATGAAACTGCTCTGGGAGCTCGAGGACCTGATAGGATTTGACCTCCACTTCCTTTCCGATATCAACGAACCGAACAGAGATGCTGTTAAACAGGCTCTCACCGGGGTCAGGTACCGACAGGATCTTCACCCTGCCAGGAAACACACAGCCTCATCACAGAAACACAAACAGACATCATTTCTCAACCATGTCTACACATTTCCTTGGTTAAACATGCAACTGTTAAACAGGGTTTCCATAAAGGGCAGACTGAGAGGTCAGAGCAGAAGCGGACAATTTCATCTTTTACAAGTGCAGCCTTGAAAAATAGTAAAAATGACTATAAATTAACAGTTCTAACATTTTTTAATATATATATATATATAAATGATAAAATATAATAAATATAATGATAAAATACAATACAATAACCCATTTTACAGAACATTCATCAGTCTGATGGTGAGAGGAAGCTGTTGCAGAACCTGCTGGTCCTGCATTGAATGCTGTGAAGCCTCTTCCCAGAGGGCAGCAGGGAGAACAGTCCATGGTGGGGGGGTGAGGGGTCATTTATGATGTTACGGGCTAGGGACACGCAGCGCTGGGATGAAAAGTCTTTAACGGAGGGAAGAGGAGCCCCCATGATCCTCTCTGATAATCCCTGCTGGTCTTGGAAATTGTTAAACCGTCAGAGTTGGAATTCAACTCTTTCAAACACACACGAAAAATAGTGGCTGTTGTTGTGCCATATGGCGTGATCATACTTTTTGGACATTGGGAACCAGTGTCCATATTACATCTTGACAGAATGACCAGAGGAGAACATGCAGCTTTGGTGAATAACAGCTGGGGGACTTCTGCAGCCCCCCCTTTTCAGCCAAAGCAGTTACAGGCAAGTCACAGAGGTGTCACTCTTTCATTTATTGTTCTAACACTAGTAGGGCTGTGTGTCATAAACAATATATAACAGCCAAAATAATATCTGATTAAATAATATATTTAACCCCCCCTACGGGGGAGGGCAATAAAACATCTTAAAGTATCAGAAAGATAAATTCCCAGCTGGCTGGGAATAGAAAAGAACATAAAATCACAACAGTGTTTTCACAAGAACGCGAGTATGGACTCGTGTCCTCTCCAAGTCTGTTCTTGAGAAGAACCCAGGAAAGTCTGAACTCTGGGGGAACAGGAGCATGCAGAATAATCTGGGTCAATTGGAACAGAAGCGTACTGATGACATCACCACATTCAAAGCTAGTCTGGAGCTGCATTTCACCTCCTGTTATTAATAGTCTCTAGATTATAATAAATTATGACTTTTTTCATTTATTGGGGGAATAATAATTAACACAGTCAGATAAACACAGACAAAATTAACAATTTGCCAAATACAACAAAAAATGCATTGCCATCAGAAGAAGCGGTACTCTCAGCTATGCAGAGAGAGGGCTGCAGCAGCCTCCAGCAGGGCTAACATTAGCTTTTTAACATTAGCAGGGCTAACATTTGTCATTTTGTATACATAAGCCTAAAGAAAAAGAAACGTTGTTTAGAACAGCTCTCTAGACAATTTCAATAATTAAAAAAAAAAACATTGAGATATTAAGTCACTATATCTAGCTCTGGAATGCGCCTCTTTCATGTTTGCTTGGCAGCAGTGATGTCAGACGGACCTGGATAGGATCTTAGCATCCAAATGGGATTTTTACCCTGATGGAAGAGGATCTGATGCTGGAGCATTAGGGGCCTGTTTCCTGGGCTTCACCCATCAGTTGTTGTTGAGCTGCTACTACTGCCTCCAGCTCCTGAAGCACTCGCTTCTCCTGGCTCAGGGGAGGAAGAGGAGGATGATGACGATGCTGTGAGGGTGGTAGCCCCCTGGGTTGAAGAGGCTGACGTGGTTGAAGCAGCAGTGGTTCCATCTGTGGGTTTAGCAGCGACAGACGATGCCGGAGAAGGTGTGGAAGCCGGAGGGGGGTGGGAGGAGCCGGCTGGGGATGTTTCAGCATTTGGCAGGGACGCATCTAGAGTGCTCTGCTCATTTTCACCTGCAGAGGGCAGAGCTTCCCCTCTAGATGCTGAAGATTGCCTGGGAACAGTCTCAGAGGAGCCTCAGTTCAAGCAGAGCTCTTTGTTCCTATTGGCGTGGTACAGCAGCAGCCCCCCCAAACCAACAGCAACGTCCAGTACTGCTGGACGCAGCCATGACTCTGTCAGAATGATGGTGCAGCAGTTACTAATCTCCTTTTTGAAGAGAGTTCGAGTCAGAGATTATCCATTTTGTTTTCCAACGAGCGGACATTGGAGAGGATTGATGGAAGCAGAGGTCTGTGGGGATTTTTCTTTAGCTTCACAGTCAGCCCCCCTCTGCAGCCTTGCTTTCTCCGCCTTGTGCATCTCTTTCACCGTCCGTTATTTTCAGCTGTGGTTTTGTTGACATCCGTCCGTAGCACTCTGCAGCTTTTTAAATGATTTGCCTATCAGGTGAAGACTGGATCAGCAAATTTTCAGCAATTGAAAGAAGTTCCCGGGGGGAAAACAGGCTGTACAATTTGTCTTTTTTAAAATAAAGACCGTACACATGGTTAGCTAAAAGCCTGCCCGCGACTTTGTGTCACATGTTTAAATGGACACCCTTATGAATGATAGAAACATCCCAGCTAAATATGGTTTAATTCCAATGTTTGTACCCTTCCTGAGATCAAATATAGGCATCGAGTTTTCTACTGTCTAAAGCTAAGTTCAGACCAGGCACATTCTGGCCGCGTCCAGCGGGAGCGTCGGGAGAGCAGAAAAACCAAGTAGAGCTGTAACAAGGAATTGATCAAACTGATAAAAATCAACCGTTATTTTATTATCGATTAGTTGTGTCGTGAGGTTAACAGTGATGGGAGTAATGGCGTTAAAAGTAACAGCGTTACTAACACCGTTACCTTTTTTTAGT
>NW_015151352.1:255322-257172 GCF_000732505.1 Cyprinodon variegatus
CCATGTTAAGCAGGGGAACACTATCTGAGGGGTTTCAAAGGCTTGTCAGATAGCGTTCCCCGCCCCGATGTAATTTATGTTAAGTTGCAATAAATGCAAAACTCTTTGCAGGTTCTTGTCTTTGTTGTCCGCTCTATTGAGCTGGCTTTTGAAACACTCGGCAAGAAGGTGGGGGCCGGGTGGTGAGGGTTACGGGGGCGAGAAACGAGAAACAAAAGTAACGCTGGAGTTACTTTTATTAGTAACTAGTTACTTTTATTGTGATCCCTGAGAGCGACTCAAAGGCAATCCCTCATACAAAGAATGCTTGTAGTGACAGTGGAGCGGAAAACCCAAAGCTTTTTTTCAAAAGCAATTTAAGTAAACAGCACTAATGATCGATACAGCAAAGTGAACTCATTCACAAACCTGTGGAAGACCCCGTCCTCTTGCACAGCATATAAAGCCCCCTGCAGCAGCTCCTTGGCTCCTGGCTTTGTGTCGGCATAATACGAGTTTATCTCAGAAGCCATCGATTCAAATCCTTCATCGCTGGAATTCACCAAACGACCATAATAGACAGATGCTGTCTTTATGTAAAGAGGCAAAACCTGCAAGCACACCAGAGGAAACATTTTGCAAAACCATTAGTTCTTTGAAGCATCTATTTAAGAAAAACATAACGGATCCCTTCTACCATCCATTCATAGGTATGGCCACTCAAGGACAACTGGTGGCAACACCAGTAATAAATTACATAAAAAAGGAAACTTTCTCACTTCAATGACTCCGGATGTAGGGAGCGCAGAGTGATCCAAATGTGGGTTGAAGCTGTGGCGATCAAGACATGCATTCCTGTCCCTGCAGGCAGGTTGGAGGTAAGCAGGACGGATCGTTTATTTGTGCAAATTTCCTTTCATTGAAATCAAAATTCTTAGCACATTAACCCTTTCATTCATAGTGATCATTAGAATGTACAGCTGATCAAAACTGGTGTTTTTTTTTTCCTATATACATGCCTTCAATTTTGGGCACTTATGCATATAGTCCAATCTGGAATGGATGGTTCAACTAAGCTATGGCTCTGGGTGAGTTTGGCAACTGGATTAAAAAGATATCTAGGATTAATGAGGAAAAATATGCTGCTCTTGCTTTACAAAGGGTCCTCTTATACAGCAGTAAACTATTTTTCCACACTAGGTAAGACTCCCGTAGACCTGTGGAGTGATATTTTCTCTCCAGTTTCCTAGCATTTTGCTTCAAAGTGCGCAGCTCTGCATTAAACCAAGGAGCAAGCTTTCTATTTTTAACGGTTTTCATTTTCAAAGGAGCTGCATTGTCTAAGGCAGCACGCAGAGAACTAGCAACCCCATCAACAAAATCATCAACCTGCGAAGAGGTACAAACTAAGCTTTTGCACTCTGCAGCACTGCTCAGCGACAGAGGAGAGAGAAAGTGAAACAGATTCTTTAAAATTTATAACTGCACTATTTGATAATGATCTGCTTAAGTGGAACCTTCTTTTGGGGAAGGAGTACTCTGTTAAGATCCAAAGTAGAGCAGGGAATATTAGCCCGAACCCGACGGGACCCGAGAGGTCCTGCCGGGTTCGGGCTGTACTTTTTATTATTTCATTCGGGCCGGGCCAGGCTCGGGCTTTAAACCGTTATATGCGCAGCAAATAAATGATCATGTGATAACGTTCGATCTATATGCGATGAATGCAAAATGGATGTTACAGAAGTGAAACGGAAAATAGCCCTTGGCGAATTCGTGTTGGTCAAGCCAGCAAATGCAAGGTCGGAGGTGTGGAGAAATTTTGACCACATTCATAATGAAAACAACGAGGCAGTGGGGTATGTCAAATGCAA
>NW_015151352.1:262816-265159 GCF_000732505.1 Cyprinodon variegatus
TATATATATATATATATATATATATATATATATATATATATATATATAAAAACACATAGAGATATGCACACATGAAGAAACTATCCTTTAGATCAGACTTATGCTCACAGGATTGTAATGACTAGCCCATAGATGGATTAAAAAGTTTGGCATTATTCTGAGAGGTAGCTCTGGAACTTTGCTAACAGTCAATATAAAATAGAAACTATGTAATAAATTAGACAAGAAATTGTAACATGTAGCCCCTGACACCTTGATGTTTACAGTCATCCAATTTATCTGGAAATCGTTTGAGAGTTCAGAGGATTTAGTGCCTGAAGTCACAAAATAGCATTAGCTTCAATTGATACTTATTGTCTCTGACAGCAGCTTGGTCTGACCTAAGAAGGCCGCTCTGTCGGCACACCTCTCACCCGGGGTCTATCCATGTCTATGCTGGCTTCTAGTCTCCTGGGATCAAATAGTAGCCCTAACGTCCTCCTGCCTCCTGGTTCCCATCTTTCTAAGGGTGGAGCAAAAATCTGGTAGGCCAGCCAAAAGACACGGGACTGAAAGTCCTTCAGTAATACTATCAAAAGCCTTATAAGGCCTATCTCACCAAAGCTAGTTCATTTTGGTGTGAGTTGTGTTAGTCTCATTATTTTTTGATTATCAGTTAACATTTTCAATGTTGATCAGTTTTGAAAATAAAGCAATAATTTTATTTATTACAGAGATTTTAGAGTCAACATAATAATAATTTCCCTACATGCAACAACGTTCATTTCCCTTTTTGAAAAGAAAAAAAAAACAAAACATTTATCTGAACTGAGTGATACCATTAAACATACCTGCAGACTCCAAAGCTCTTTAGATATCTACAGAGAGGTCGACTGATCTTCTGTTCTTCACGGGACAAACACACCCGTTCAGCAAATCTCAGAAGCACAGGAGGTAGATGCGTAGCAGTGCGCCCCAGGTAACGGAGAACTCCCACAACATGGCGAGCATTTCTTTCAGAGACCAGCAGCAATGACCTGGTGACCCGGGAACCATCTTTACGCTGACGGAAAACCAGAAGGGGAAAATAAATATGTTTGCGTCAACGTTGGCACATGAGCAATGGCGTCCTGATTTACATCAGCTTTATTTAGCAGGTATTTATAGCAGAGCTGCAACTATTAGTTGACATCTTTAAAGTCGACTCCAAAAAAAACTTTGAAGTAAATGTTGTGTGTCAAAGCACAAAGAAACATTTCTGCATCGCTCAATATTTAATTCTCAGTGCAGTTCTAATCAGATTCAAGTCACTAATGAATAACGTTCACACTGTGGGCCTTAAAGGTGTAGTGGAGGACTTTCGTGAAGTTTTGAAAAAACCGGCCTCTATACTTAAAAAAAAACGCACATGTTCAACCCTGTACCCGCTCCGGAGAGGGACCGCCTATTAAACACGTGTGATACCGTGGACAAGCTGTTTAAAAGTTGGTTTGCATCGCTCATACAAGCTAACTTAAGATGATTAGTAATTTTTCCACCATGTCAGACTCACCAGCGGTCAGTGGAAATGGGGACAAGCACAAAGGGCGGCCTCATGGAAACACATCACCAGAATGATTGACAGTTAGGAGGACCAATTAAATGATGATACTCCTGGAAAAGAACATCCTCCACTATAGTTTAAAAGCTTAATTCGGATGGTTTTGTGAAATCCGGTTCTTTTGCGTGGTCATTCTCATTCCCAAATATATGCGACTTGTGTGCGATCTACTGTGTGAGCTGCATTCATGCAGCTTCAAGCTATAGAGGATGATCTTTTATTTACGGGTGGATCATCTCAATCAGTGGTCCTCCTAACTGTCAATCATTCTGGTGATGTGTTTATGTAAGGCCGTCCTACGCGCATGTCCCGTTAGCGATCTTTTTCTTTCAGGCTCATATCTGTGGTGAGCTACGGTTTCAGACGGTCATTGAAGCAAATGAAAAAGTGTCTACGAAGTGTATGAGAAGAAAAGAAAGGCCTCAGAACAGGCAGATAAATCCCAGAATGCTTTGCGAGGAGAGCTCTCCTCGCACAGCTTTCTGGGATTTGCTGTCACAGCGGCCTGCTGTCGCCATAGGCTGTCGCTACTCGACAGCAGCGACTAATAACAAAGATGGCGCAGGCGGAGTTATGTGACCAACAGAGCAAAAAGCAGTGATCATCTGTCTGAACGGTCAGTTAACTGAGTTCACTATAAAGTTCACTATGAGGTCCCCGCTGTATGTGGACACAGTCAGCTATATGAGTTTTTAGAACAGCATATTTTAAACAAGGCGTGCACCAGGAGAACATATATATACATCTCAAATAAAAAACATAAA
>NW_015151352.1:267078-268854 GCF_000732505.1 Cyprinodon variegatus
GTTAGTAAGGAATGGAAATTAAAGCAAAATAAAATCATGTTATAAACCTGTATTTATAAAACTCGTCAAAGCTTTAATATCTCAGTGTGGAAAACAGCTGATACCAGGCTGCAACGTTCAATTTCCTTTTGGGATCAATAATGTCATTTTGAATGTGCAGTCATGAGGGAAGCGCTATGAGGACTGGAACGCTGCAGCAGCAGTGATACGCTCCAAACGGCAGGTGAACACGCTTCAGACCCCACAGCAGAAAGCAAGCTCAAAAAAATAAATAAAATGCTTTCCTACTCCCACCATAATAAATCCCACTGTTTTGTTGTCATTCCACTGTCACAACTACAGAGCAATGAAATTCCTTCTCTGCATTTTAACCCATCCCCTTGGCGAGCAGTGGGCTGCCACTGTGTGGCACCTGGGGAGCAGTGTGGGGTTAGGGGTCTTGCTCAGGGACCCAGAGTGGCAGTCTGTGGGAGTGGGGCTCAAACTCAGAACCTCAGGATTCCAAGCTCTTTGCCCTGACAGGTAGGCCGCTGCTCCCCAAACTGGGCTGTAACTACAATTATTTTGCAAATCAATTAATCTGTCAATTATTTTTTTTAAGAATCGATTAATAATCAGATAGCCAAAGGCTCCTTAAATAACATTTTTACTAAATTAAACCAGCTTAAGCTAAAATTTTTCCAGATAACAAAGCATGTTGATGGAAGAAAAAAAAAATATTTTTTTTATCTTAAATGCAAAATTTTTATACATTTTTTATCATTTTGGTATAATTCCTGCTTTAAGTGGGTTGCTCTGTCAGCTAAAGCCACGATTTACAGTCTCTATACTACTCTGTTACTGAATTAGTTGATGCTTATTTCAATAATCAATTGTTTCAGCAATAACCAGGACAGATCTCGTTTGAAAAGGAGCACAGCATCATTTTGCTTCTCCTTAAGTGAGGAAATAAATTAGCTGATACATGCGTTTATTATCAAGATCTTCCCAAACTTTTACAAAACAAAAACTGGCTAAATGAAGGGAATGAAGGCACAGCTTACTTGTACAGATAGATTTTGGAAATTTTCTACCATACAGAAAAGTCTGCTGCCAAACAGTCTGGGCGAGGATGGAAATCCAAAATGGACGACACAAGATGCATCTCTGATGCCAAGACCCTTCAAACACTCACTGGTGCTCACTAAAGAAAGAACAAAACATTTTTTTCATTTTCCTACGTTTTCTACAATCACCCACGACAACAGCAACAAATCTCATGATAAATTTACCGAGAACAATATGAGTGCGAGGGCCAATGGTTTTCTTCCACTGCTGGAGGACAAAGTCCAGCTGGTCCAGCAATCCCTCGTGGACCTTGAGGCAGAATGCTGATTGGCTGCTGAGAGCCTGCAAAATAAAAATGTCCTCATCAGTTTAGCACGATTAAATGATATCTTTATTTATTGTTATAAAATGATAAAGTAATCTCAAGCACCTATATTTGAGTAATTTTTTGTTTCATATATAAAGTTTATAGTTATTCTTCATATGCATGGGAACCAGTGACAGGTGTGTGACTTCATTTAACTGCAAAGATGAATTTAATTGTCTTCATTTCATTGAGTATGCGCAGAGGTGACAAGTACACTTAAGCTCCTGTCACCCCATGACGATTTAGACCAGCGTCCTTCTGACGTACGAAAAATCTGATAAAAATGCTGCCGTGTGTTGGATAAGCTATGTGTAGGTTTTAAGTACGCACTGAAATCCGCTGAAACACGGCCATCAGTTCCA
>NW_015151352.1:270190-271175 GCF_000732505.1 Cyprinodon variegatus
GATTATATAATGCATTCCTAATCTAATTAGATGTTTACGCCCTAATCTCAAACTAATAGACCTGCTCTTGAATTTGGTGCATGAACTGATGTAGTAAAAGTGGAACTATTAAATGCATGTTGTACCTTTCTGTAAACTGCTCACCTGTGGTCTACATATAAACAACCAACCTGCAAAGGCTGCAGGTGAGAGATGAGTGAGCTGTTCATCACAGCAAGAGTCAACACCTTACATGCTGTTTTACGAAGGTTAGTGTATAATTTTATCAGTAGGATAAAAGCATCTGGCAATCAAATTATCTTGTCACTTACTGACAATCCAATACCAGTCTAAGCAGTGGAGACACTAGTATTCCTGTCTCCTTTTTTTTGTCTTTTTCCCTTATAATTTCTTATTCTATTGATTGATTGGACCATGAGTCCAGAATAAATAAAGTAAGCAAATCATTCAGTCTATCCTCGCCCCTGTCTTCCCACTCTCACTGAATGTGTCTAATGACAGTGCATTAAGAATCTTGATGCCAAATGTCATAACTGAACCAAAACAATTGTCTCTCGTCTTAGATAAGTTGCTAAAAACTTTACACTAAATCAAAAGCTGAAGTTATTTAAATAACACAACAGATGAGAACAAAAAAAAGCTATCAGGACCTGAAACACATCTTCAACCTCCTGAGCAGAGTTTGCCACAATCAGTGTCTTCTGTCCAACATCAGGACAGAAATCCAAGGCGTCCAAAAGTACAGATATCTTGTTGTTCTCAGGAGTCATTAGGACGACCTAAACAGAACAAAACAATCAGAAGTATTACAACATATTAGCTCTGACCCTTCAATGATCAGACACCCCATAATTAGTGTTTTAAAGCAATAGATAAACATCACTGCAGTGGCGACTGATCAATAGAGGGCGCTAGGGTGCCGCCCCACCCACACAATGACCCTGATTAAAGCTGTAGTCTGTAACATTGAGAAGAGAGCAGACTT
>NW_015151352.1:272426-275716 GCF_000732505.1 Cyprinodon variegatus
TGTAAAATATTTCGAAATATATTGTTTTTTTTATGCTCAAGATAAATATTTAATCTTAATGACAATTAAATTGCCATTCCAAACGTTTGCCCAGTGACTGTCGTTAAGTTTTCCATGGGCAATACAGAAGGATAGGAGAGCTCTGAGGCACGGGGAGCTGCGCCCTGAGGTGACAGGAAGTGTATCTGCTCACCGCCTCCAGCCACAGCGCAGATAGTTTGCAGGTGATTGACAGGTAGAGTCTTGTTTTTTAGAAAAGGCAAAGAATGACGAACAATCTGGGATTCACATGGAAAATTATAGAAAATAGTCTACTTTTCTAGGTGTTTGTTCATTTGCATAGTTGCTCTTTAATAAACATTCTCAGAAAATAGTTTTTATATATTAAAAAATATAAAGCTGACTGATAGCTTCTCATTTATTAAACTGGTTCATTATTTTTTTAGGTTTTTGACGCAATATTGGACCATGGAAAACCCTGATTTACCTTCACAGCCTCAGAAGGAAAAGATTTATGGACAGAAAGTAAACCTGTGCATCAAATTATGTTTATTTTTTTTTTTATGTTTTTATAATGTTTTCTTGTTGTTGGCATTAATGTAAATATACTGGTGTGATAACCTAGTATACGTTTGATTGGTTATTAGTATACGTCTATTTTGAATTAATAGCGCCCCCTGGAGAAAACTCCACCACCCGCCGCTGCATCACAGTCCCATTAACTTCAACTAACCTGCTGAATATTGCCGTAGAGCGCAGCTTCCTCCAGGACACTTATGACAATGTAAGGGTTGGGCATGTGACAGGAGATTAGCTTCTCCATTGGACTGCTCCATCTTCTGGCTGCAGCAATCAGCTGCCGAGGACAGGATCCTTTCTCTACTCTGGATGTCACCTTCTGAAAATGCTGTAGGATGGATTCCATCTGAAAAAAGGAGAATTTATTTATGCCTACACAGAAAAAAACTAAATGTTTCTCCCATAAAACCATTTTATTTACTTTTTTCTTTGTTTGTTGAAGAACACTGCTAAAAACAAACAAAAAAAAAGAAATAGATTGTTTTTTGAATAACGCAAATTTACAGGTTGGTTAGTTGGTTAAAAATCGAAGGCGATGAGAATCCAAAACAGTGGGCGTCACTACAAAATGCTTTTCAAAATAGCAATTTGAACAAAAAAAAAAATGAATCTCAGAGGTGCTCAGTAGGACACTGATTTTTCCTTGGATATATGAGCTACAGTGTCAAAATGTCCACTCCTCTGAGATGTTTTAAATGCCAAAAATTTGGTCACATAGCAGCTGAATGTAAAGGAAAACAATGATGTGAAAGGTGTGCTGGAGAGCAGGAATATGGTAAGTAGAAGTAAAAATTAAATGCTCTGATAGAACAGACTGCTGCCTACCACGGATGTAAAGTGAGCAAAAGATCTGAAGAGATCAGAAAAGTGAAATTAGAGCTCAGGAAAAAGTTCAGAATCCCATCCCAGTCAGAAAAACCCAAATCAACAGTGGCCCAAGTGAAAAGTGCAAAATCCTCTGCAGGAGTGCCCCAAATGGCAGAAGACTGATTGATTATTTAAAAGAAGGATTTTATACTTTTTATGGTAGAAGTGATCAATTGCACTGCTCAGACCACAAAGAAAACCAAAAAAAATGTAAATACTAGTGAAAGCTGCACTATTAGAGTGACATTAGCATAAAGACAAATTAGCAATTATGAAGACGAATTTGATTATATATTTTATTATGTTGGGATAAAACATACAGTTTGGAAAACTATTATTTTATTTTTTATCCTTTTCTGGGGTCGAGTCTTGTTTCCTGTTTCCTCGTTCAACTCCTTATCAGCCGGGGGCGGTAATGCACTTTAACTGGTTGCCAACCGCAATAAAACACCACGAGAAGAAGAAGGATTGTTTGCTGGTTCCTCATGTGTGTTTTCCCAGCTGACTCCAAGGTTTTGGTTTTCTGTATTTGTTATTTTGCATTTTTGCTTCAGTTGCCGCTTTTTTGGACAATAAACCTACAAGAACTCATCTCTTCCTACCTGATCTCTGCATTTTGGTTCTTCAGAACCTCCACCCAACCTGACAGAGAGTCTACTGGAAACAAATGAGCTTTCACCTGATCAGGAGCACGAGTGAAGAGTTCGTCAGCTTCGTCCAACAGTAGATGGTAAAGCCGCAAAAACAGAAAGCAGTGAGAAGACAGCAAACGGACGAAACTGAAAGGGGTGGTCACCAACAGCAGGCCTGTCATAGAGAAAAATCATTTAAAACATGAACTCAGGAAATGTCTGAATGGAAAAAGATAAAATCCGGTTTGTTTGACCCACAGTTTTTAGGGATTTTTACATCCTTGGCTTGATCTTTGCCAATGCCCACCAACATGATAAGTGGGTGAAGGGTCTGAGAAACGTTGGTCTCCTCCAGCAGGTCGTAAACTAGCTGCGCCTTCTCCCAGCCTGGACACAGCAGCACCGCTATCGGCTGCAGGAGAGCACATCATTAGAAAGCTCCCAAAGGAAGCATGGATCGCTTTATTCACACAATATTCACTCACTCCTGAACTGGAGGCGTGGGACACGTGGACGGAGTTCAGCAGGAGATGGGTGAGAAGAGGGACGAGGTAACCAAGAGGCTGATCAGCATTCTGAGAAATAATAAATGTGTTGCAACCACGAGCCACAGCTGGCCAACTGTAGCTCTCAGCTGGAGAGAGAGTTCTGTAGTTTTTCTTACGCAACACCTGCAGATAAATTAAAACAGTTTGGACAAATTTAGATGAGAAAAATCACTGAAAATTACTTTAGATCTCTTTTTAAATGGCTGCACAAATACAGTAGATGCAAAGGAGGGTTTGTTGGATTTCGGCGGCTGCGTCCTCCGAGGACCCGGCTTACCTGGACCGGGCCCTTCGAGGGCCATGAAATCAGGAGGCCAGAAAAGATTGGCTATAGATTTGAGAATTCAAACAGGTTCAGCCTTCTCCAGCTGTCATCGCCCCTCACTTAACATACGCTGCTAGCAACCAGGACAGTTCACTCACAAAGGAGGCAAAGAATGGATCCTGAACATCTCACTATTGTTCTGGTACCGTCATCTCACATATCAGATTTATAGTCCCCACACTGCAGAGATATTGGAATCTGTCCTTAAATTACAGCCAAACCCATTTTTACACAGAAACAGATAAAACCTTTCAATAAACCCAACTTTACCGCCACATATCTGACTCAATAACCATTAAAACAACTATTTTTAGTCATTTCAGACGGAACTATTCACTT
>NW_015151352.1:278554-279700 GCF_000732505.1 Cyprinodon variegatus
CGTGACGACACTGCTGGAAGATGGCAGGAGGGAGGGGTTACTAAATATGGGCAAAAATGGCCGCACCCATACTCAGTGATCACGACAACAATTTATTTTCATTTTTTACTGATTAACACTAAATTCATGAAATCACCGCAATTGTATTAGTTTAAGGTAAAGATAATGATCCACTGATTAATCCTTTCTGACCGGACTTTTCCTTTAAATTTTCTAAATTAAATATTGAAATGTAAATTTTTTACATTTTTATACTTTAGCTTGGATCAGAAGATGTTTCACTATGAAAATAAAAGAAAAGGGACAAGAGCAGCATCACATCTATCGTCAATATACTGGTGAAGATTCTCAGTCATCCAGGTCAGAGTCATCCAAAAAAAATTTAAATCAATCCACTGGACTTTGTTTCCAAGTTTGAAGACGTTTCTCTTCCATCCAGGAAGCTTTTTCAGTTCACAATGTCAGAAATAGCGTTGAGTTCCAGGTTTTATACAGCAACCCAACAAAGCCTTGTTTTGGCGTGGATGATGTCATACACACTCCGCTTTGTTTTAAAAGAATATAAATATAAAAAATATAACCGTGAATGTCTGGGAGACAGTGATTTGCCTACATGTTATGAATGCTGGCGTACCATAAAGAATAAATTATGAACAGTTTAGTTTGTGCCTTCAAGTCGTTGCCCATAGGAACACGTTACTTGGATATAACCTTTGGAATATCTTCAGAACAGCTCCAAATGACACGAAACCCATATGGGTGAGTAGAACATGATGTAATAATGTAAAATCAAGGGCCCAATGTAAAAAAAAAAAAAAAACAATGTTCCTCTTTAATATCAAAGTTTCATATTTTTGGAAGTTGATGTGTTTTTTTTTCTTTTATTTGGCCATTTTATGAGGATGTCTGTGTGTGCAGGTAAATATTACCGTGCAGAATTATTAGGCAGCGTAATAAAAAACAAATATATACCTATCTCACTTGTTTATTTTCACCAGGTAAACCAATAGAACAACTCAAAATTCAGAAATAAACATTTACGACATTCAAAAACAAACAAAAAACCAAATCAGTGACCAATATAGCTTAATTTCTTCACCATGACGCTCTAAAGCTTTCCATCCATAGATTCTGTCAGTGTCTTGA
>NW_015151352.1:282975-284008 GCF_000732505.1 Cyprinodon variegatus
TGGTCGTGCTGTGGCTTTTCTGGTCGTGCTGTGGCTTTTCTGGTCGTGCTGTGGCTTTTCTGGTCGTGCTGTGGCTTTTCTGGTCGTGCTGTGGCATTTCTGGTCGTGCTGTGGCTTTTCTGGTCGTGCTGTGGCATTTCTGGTCGTGCTGTGGCATTTCTGGTCATGCTGTGGCTTTTCTGGTCATGCTGTGGCATTTCTGGTCATGCTGTGGCTTTTGTGGTTGCTTATGAATTTGGGATTTTGCTGACCCCTATGGATCACTGTATGTATGATATTAACCTGATAGAGTATAAGCACCAATAAAACATACTTTTAGTACTTAGTGTAATGTTAAAGGCTAGGTGAACTGATTTACTAAAACAGAGAAGAATAGAGACAAAAACAACTGACCCTTTCATCTTGAAAAGGGTCAGAAGCAAGGTTACTTAAATATGCTCTACTTAGAACTCCATTAGTGGAAACATTTAATTTCACCAGGTTAGATTCTGTAAAAAAAATCTTCATTAAAGGGAACATTTTGCTATCCGATTATGAATAAAAAAAAAACATTAACAGATTAATCAATTAGCAGCTCTAATTCCAATATTACTTCTTTTTTTTTTGCTGATAACAGACTGATTTTAAATATCAATATTTTTAATACCTGATTAATTGGTTTTCCATAAAATGAAAGATGTGCTTTTCCTGTGGAGCTCAGACCTTATTTTCTTCTGTTCCATTTTACAATATCTGATTAACAATATTTAGGTTTACATAAATAAAACAAGCTAAACTGGATAATTTTTTTAAGTGGCTGAAGGTGAGACTTTAGTATGATTTATATTTTGAAGGGAAACAGTGTTGATATTTCATAGTGTGGATTGACACATGAGAGAATTTATTTCAAAAAGTCAATAAATACAAAATAGAATTTCTTGTAATTTTGAATAAGGGATTACAATCTTAAAGGAAAATTCCGGTTTTTAACACTTTTAGCCCTTTTTCTGTAGTGTCCAGGATGAAATTGAATGATCGACACCAAAATTTTGAC
>NW_015151352.1:285069-288869 GCF_000732505.1 Cyprinodon variegatus
AGGACCAATCGTCAAAATTTTGGTGTCGATCATTCGATTTCATCCTGGACACTACAGAAAATGGGCTAAAAGTGTTAAAAACCGGAATTTTCCTTTAAATGAAATGAAAAACTCCTCTACTACTCTTCTGCCCTTTCCTCTCTCTCTATGCTGTCAACACTGATTCTCACTAGGGATTTTCCTCTAGAGAACTTCCTGTCATATTGATAACTGTAAAGTTTTATCTACTTTTTAAGTGGCTTTGGATAAAATGTTCTGCTAAATGAATAAACAATCATAAAAACCAAACAAATAAGGGTGGAGAAAACAATACCATTGCTAGAAGCAGATCTAACAGTAAGACAATGAAAACGCATACTTGGTGTCTGAGACCCTGCTGGTGGCATTCAGCTCCATGGAGGCTTCAGAAATTTCAGTCTGTTCAGGTTTAAAGTTGTTAAGCTCATCATTAGTCTGCAAGGGATGGAAAACAAACACACAAAACTCATCTGAGTGAGTATGATTCAGGGACAACTTTAGAAAAACAACTTTCATAGACCAATTTATAAAACTGCAAAACCAAAAAGAAAAGATACGTAAAACCAAGTATGCTGGTGAAGATTCTCAGTCATCCAGGTCAGAGTCATTCCAAAAAAAGTAAAAACAATCCACTGGACTTTGTTTCCAAGTTTGAAGACGTTTCTCCTCCATCCAGGAAACTTTTTAATTCAAAATGTCAGAAATAGCGTTGAGTTCCAGGTTTTATTCGGCAGCCCAACAAAGCCTTGTTTTGGTTTAGAAAACATGCAAACAGAAACGGATGAACGGGTCCACCCCTTTGGAATGGGGGTCGTTTGGCTTCTTTGTTAGTCTGCAATGCCCCATACCTGTCTATGCTCTGGAGGGGGGGGTCAATAAAGGGAATTGTTGGCCTGGCTGAATAGGCGAGGTCTTCTGTTCTCCTGTAAAGCAGTTGGGGGGTTGTGATGATAGCGGGAAGGAATCAACTTTATCGCTGAATTGTAGGTTTTTGAAAGCTGAAATCTGAGTCCAACCGCCCCCCCCTCTGTTTAAGGTTGTTTTTTCTTTCTTAACATAGATGGCTTCCTTCACGCCCCTCTAAAACCACCTGTCTTCTTTGTCCAAAATGTGAACATTCTGGTCCTCCAAAGAATGTCCTTTGTCCACAAGGTGTAGATGTACCACGGAGTCTTGTCCAGAGGAGGGCGCTCTTCCGTGTTGGGCCATGCGTCTGTGGAGAGGTTGTCTGTTTTCTCCAAAATAAAGATCAGAGCATTCCTCACTGCATTGGCCTGCAGACACCACTCCGCTCAGATTAGGTCTTAGGATGCTCTAGTCTCTATTTAAGGGTCAGTTTGGTTTGAAATGTTCTGGGATTTTGTGTTAGGAAAAAATCCTCTTGAGTTTTTCCAGAGACTGCAGCAACCAGTGGCAGTTCTAGACCAAATGTACCTGGGGGCCAGCATTGTTTCCCTTGGGGCCAAGAAAAGCATGAAATAAAAAACAGGGCGAGGGATTCAAATATATTAATAAAGCTGCATAAAGTGAATCTTCTATTCAATTGGGTTTAAATAAACTTCTATGTCCTATTAGGTCAATATACATTCATAATTTAGGAATTTACATATTTTTAACTTAATTGAAGTAAAAATGACCATTTTCTATCAAATCTGAATTAGAACTCAAAAATTCAGCTGTAAAAATAAGTTGTTTTTTTTTATTTAGCAGATAAAAACTGGGATTCTATCTCAATACCACTGAAGCTATTACCTTATTGTTTTTAAATAAATAATGAAACACAATTTGTAAAGGAAAAAAAACCTATCAGCAACCATGTCTGTTCCAGCACAATTCCATCATTAGAATTTCTTTGATTATTATGTCTGCAGTACAGGGGCCAGGACATGATCTACAGGGGCACTGGCCCCCGTTGGCCCGTCTAGAACCGCCCATGGCAGAAACATATGGGATGATGATTTCATTGCATTTAATCTTCTCACCGTTATGTTCTGCTAAGTGTCTTTTGGATTTCCTTGCCTATTTGGGTAACCTATGGATACCTCACTGTTCGGCCAGGCCAACAATTCCCTCTAACAACCCTGCTTTCAGAGACAAAGACAAAGAATCAAACAACTCTCCATTCCTAAGGGGCGGACCCTTTGATCTGGTTCAATTTGCATGTTTTCTAAGCCAAAACGAGGCTTTGTTTTTGGTCCACTCTATAAAGCCTCAAACTCTTTCTGATATTTGAGTGGAAAAAGCTTCCTGAAAGCAAAACATCTTCAAACTTGGAAACAAGGTCCAGTGGATTGTTTTTAACTTTTTTGGAATCAGTAAAACCAAGCAAAAAAGAAAGAAAATCAAAACAGAAATAATAGTGTGAATAAAAACTTATAACAAGATGTCAGGCTATGCCTTTGCATTACAGCTTATTTCAATGAATCATGATACTGAAGGAAAAAATGTTCACCAATAAGAAATCGTCAGGTACTGGTATGCCTATACCTGCTACATCTGAAGGAATTTGAAAAAAAACATCCAAGTTCTCAAATTTAGGATTCGAAATGGCAAAAGGCATTGAATTTTATGCTAGTATAGTTCCTTAAAAAAAAAAAAAAAAACTTTAATTAAATTCAACCCCAACCAAACCAAAATAACTGGTTCCACTGAACCCTTACTATAGAGCAAACTCCATTGGCAAACTTTCTCATTTACCTGCTCAAATTAAGGGTGAATACACTCAATTTAAGACATTTTTTACTTATTTCTAGATCGTTTTTGCAGTGTGGTTCCAGAATGGGCCGAGTGGCTGCAGGTTTTCTTTCCTACCAAGCAATAGTACATCAGACTCCAGTCATTTCATAATGTCATCATGTTCAGATTGGACTCACTTGATGAGATGATAGGAGTCTGGTGTGCTATTGCTTGGTTGGAAAGAAAAACCTACAGCCACACGGCCCTTTCTGGACCTGTTTGACACCCCTGCTATAGAGGAACTTACTTTGGAGAGTGTGGATTGATGGCCTCTGTCAGGACTCAGAAACTTCAGAAACCTGCAAATGGAAAGGTGTGCTGCTCAGAGGAGAATCAGTTATGTTTTGCTATTGATATATGCGTTTGCCCTGAAGCCGCAGGGAAGTCTGTTTCCTCTGACGAGTCGCTGAAACATGAAGGTCAGCTTATGTAGATGGAGCAGTGTTGCAATGATTTTGATATTTTATTCTTGATTTGATAGAATTATGTTCAAATCCTGAAATAAAAGAACAACTCCTGAACACTACGAGCCACTGCTTGTCCAAATCTACAACAAAGCAAATGATGTCTCTTAGGATACCGACCGATAACAGGGCTCGATGTTAACCATTGCCCGGGGCGAGTAGTTTTTAATTGTCGGGAGAGTACAAATTTCATTGCACTTAAAATTACCGACATTCGCTGAAAACAACCCACAAGCGTTCCCGGCGCCAACTTTGTTGTTTTGTATACATTCTCGCGTGATTGGAAAAAGCCGGGTGATTGTGCGCCAGATGGCGTGATTTTCGTCCACCTAGCGGTAATTTTGATGTATGACAAAAAGCTAGAAAGCGCTATCATATGTCAGTCTTCTGTACAGTGATGCAGGTCATACATTAAAAAATGTTGATTCAATTTTTTTCTCTCATGCTACGTTCACACCGGACGCAGCAAGAGCAGCAAAATCGCGTCTGCTGCTTCATTTTTGCTGCTTGTACCAGTTAGTTCTGACGCGCAGCTGAAGCAGCTTTGCTGCTCTGGCTGCGCAGTGCAAAAGTGTGTCTGAC
>NW_015151352.1:293229-295499 GCF_000732505.1 Cyprinodon variegatus
TTAATTGATTCTCTGAGCTGAAAGCAGAGGGATCATACCTCCATGGTCACCCGGAGAACGTAGATTCTGCTCTGTCTGCTTGTGGGAGCACTTTGAAAGGGTCGGAGTCAGGATGCTATAGGAACAGGGAAGAGGGGCTCTGTCGCAGGCGTCCAGGCCACTGCTGCTGTAATAAGCAAACTTTTTGGCCACCAGGTCATCGTTCACACAGATCTGTAAATAAAACACAATCAAATTTGTCAGCCCAAAGCTTCCATCACATGGTTTCCATACATGTTAAACCTGAAGAGGAAGTCAAACTAATGATATGGATTAATAAAGTCATACAAAACAAAACAAAAAAAAAGAAGAAAAAGAAAAAAAAAAACATATGTACATCCCATCATGTTCGAAAAGGAGTAGGAAGAAGTAATAAAACTTATTAAATCCTACCCCTGTTCTATGGATCCAGATACATATACTGTTTACATGAAATGGTCAATAGTTTATACACAAATATGGATTCAAGCTGTGAAGTTCTTCTGATCTGAGATGTTATTTGTTTGACGGAATTTTTGAAAAGACCCGCCTTCTCCACAAACCTGTACCCACTGATTAGAGTGCATGTCTACTAAACACATGTGAGAGCGTGCACGAGAGGAATGGGCTCGTGCACGCTCCTTTTAAAAGTTTACTTTCCAAAAGAAGATTTACATTTTTCCACTATGTCAGACTCACCACCGGTAAGTGAAAGAGGGAAAGAGCACGTAGGACGGCCTCACGTAAACATATAGCCAGAATGATTGACAGTTAGGAGGACCAGTTATATTGATGATCCACCCGGAAAAAGAACATCCTTCATAGCTTTAACACACTTTGGGGGATTTTTCCACACTTTTTTCGTATGGGTGGGGGTCAAAAGCANTGATGATCCACCCGGAAAAAGAACATCCTTCATAGCTTTAACACACTTTGGGGGATTTTTCCACACTTTTTTCGTATGGGTGGGGGTCAAAAGCAAAATATGAGAGAAACTGAGTTGCTTGGCAGATCCCCCTGCAGACGAGCACCAGGGCAGCAAGAACTCTGCATTTTATGGTGATAAGCTGACTTTTAATTAGCGAAAAAAATTATTTAATTATAAAAGTTAATAACAAGGAAACAAAACGTTAAGATGAAAGTAGCCAACGAGAACCCTCATCATAGTGATTTCAGTCACATCCAGGTGAGAGTTGAAGATTCACCTCACCTGACTCACACTTCAATGAGGCATGTGACCGAAACCACTGAAGGAGTTAACGACCTTTTAGAACCCCCCAACAGCCATTAACCCGCCAGGAGACCTCCATGGCCAATCCAGTAGGAGAGATCATAGCAATCTTCTGTTTTCCCCTAACGCTGCTACACACCTATGTGCTTTGAGCAGCAGAAGAAACCGGTTTATATGCAAAGTTTATAGCCCCATTTACACTACGCTCTGGAAACCGATCCGTGCCGAACGGAGCACAGGAGCAGCAGAAGCAGCAGACGCATGTGGACACACTTTACTGGATGTCTGACCTTAATGTGGACGAGTAACACTTTGGAAATCCCTGATTTAACCTAAAGGAGCCCTGTCCTACGTGTCTGGAAGCTGCACCATCTTATATGCCTTATTATTAAAGGAAAAAAGAAGGACGTTAATAAAAAGGTTTTAAAGACAAAGCTCACCTTGATGTTGCCGATGGTCACAAAGAGCTCAATGGCAGTAGACTCTGACTCCCACTCATGCAGCACCACTTCTGTTTGGACAGAAGCTAGAGGGAACATCAGAGCATTTTATTAAGCATTTTAGTCCAAATACAAATATATAATAAATATTTCCATATAATAAATATCCTTTTCCAACCTTGGAGCAAGTTGTGCAGGTACAGCGTAGCAGAGCAGTCCCACTGAGCTGAAGGTCTGCAGGAAGTGAAAATATCACATCAGTGAAAAACCAGTGAAACTCTCAATTCAGGATCAAATGTTACCCTGAAATCCCACATCCTCCGCTCTGCCTGGTCACTGCCCCGCTCTGCTCCGCCCAGCTCCGTCACCACTCCGCCCGTCTGTCACCGCTCCACTCAGCTGAACCCCCCCCCCTCACCGCCCACGTCTGCTGCGTCCCGCTTAGTCACTGCCCCGCTCTGATCCGCCCCACTCTCTTCTGCCCCGCTCTGCTCCGCCCAGCTCCGTCACCACTCCGCCCGTCTGTCACCGCTCCACTCAGCTGAACCACCCCCCCCCGAAAAAAGGCACAACGAAAACGC
>NW_015151352.1:296303-299531 GCF_000732505.1 Cyprinodon variegatus
TCCCACATCCTCCGCTCTGCCTGGTCACTGCCCCCCCCCCCCCGCATCACTGCTCCGCTTTACCCCGCCCCGTTCGTCACCGCTCAGCTCAGCTCCGCCACGCTCCATCACCGCCCACGTCTGCTGCGTCCCGCTTAGTCACTGCCCCGCTCTGATCCGCCCCACTCTCTTCTGCCCCGCTCTGCTCCGCCCCGCTCTGCTTCGCCCCGCTCTGCTTCGCCCCGCTCTGCTTCGCCCCGCTCTGATGCTGAACAGTTCTTAAAGATTAACAGGCAAGACAAGCACTCCGCACGACGTACGTGAGCGTGGGCGGAGCGGAGAGCTGATGGAGGATGTGGAATCTGGGGGTTAAACAACAATTAAATTGCCTCACTTGAGTTCGGATTTTTCTGCAAAGAAAGACACCCGCAGGGTTGTTGGTTGAACTCTGGACAGATGGAACTTCCTTACCCAGAAAGGAAGCTTGAGGAACTTCTCTGATGCTACCCTCATACTTGTCAAGAGACAAAAAAAAAAAAAACAGTGATCAGCAGAGAATGATTCTACACAAAACACATCTGATACAACTGCTGATGATGACTAAAAGATCATGGAGAGCATGAACGGTCAGCAGGGGCGCAGAGTGGGGTTTGCTGCTGTAGCTACCAGATCTGCTTGGTCCTGCCTCATGCCACGTTACGCTACATGATTGGCTGAACATTTCCACGATTATGTAAAACATTCTGGTTATCCAGACAATAGGGGTGTGGAAAAAAATAGATTTTGCGATAAATCGTGATATTCTGGTGCCCAAAACAATATCGATCTTTCAGTTTCTAATATTGGAACAAATTGGAATCGATGAGTGGGTCATTTGGTTCCATTGTTAGCCTGTAATATCTGAAACCTGTCTATGATTCTGAAGGTCGTCGTTAAAGGGGGGGATTGTCTCCTGTAATACCTGAAACCTGTCTCTGTCTTCTCTCAGATGTGAATAAATTGAAAAAACTATTGAGACTTTTTGTGTCACCTTGTTAAATGTCAAAGCTCAGGCTTAGAACGCAGTGCTTGCCTTCTAGACCGAGAATTTTTGCTTTCTGCTTTCGGCTACCTCAGGTCGCCAAAGAAACTTTAAATTATACCAAAAATAGGTAATAAAAAGTTGAAGCTCCAGAAGTGATCTGATTCTTAAGAAATGGATGATATACAGTTTGGAGAGGTGATATTGTGACATCATCAGCAGGGGGCAGGACCTCGAGCAGATCTGGTACCTACTAGGGTTGTCAAAAGTATCGATACTCAAAAAAGTATCGATACTGAAATGTTGTATCCGGATACAACATTTCAGTATCGATACTTTTTTGAGTTTCGATACTTTTGACAACCCTAATCGTGACAACCCTAGTACCTACACAGGAGGAGCCTAGGGCTTGCCCAGTCATTTGGACAATCGTTCCCACAGCCGCTGAAAGCTGAAACACCGGAGGTGTCGATTTTTTCTAAACTGCAGTGGAAATGTTTTTTTGCATCACATGCGTCAGGTGATCAACAGTTAGGCATTACTAATTTGTAAAAAAAAAATGAAGAAGAGCCTGAAAGGGTTGGTGGACGATGGTGCCCACTGGAGCCGTGTCTGAACTATGGATCTATCTACTGTGTTAACATCACAGCTGCCGTGTTGTTTTCTGAATTATTATGTGAGATAACTTATTCTAATGCAATTTTGATTGTAAAACTGCATCTTCAAATTTAGCAGAATATCGACATTGTTGATGAATTTCAGGATATTTCTGTTGTAGTTTTGCGGTAACAATAAAGAGAAAATAATTCCCTAGAGACACAATCATAGCATGTCCAATTAAAGAATGACTGCCATTAATTTGCAAAGAATTAAATATTTATAGGGAGAGGATTCTGAGAACACCTATAGATGTCCGTTTATTCAAAAATCTATCTTTATGTACGCCACAGCCATCACAGACCTCATCCATCCTCACATGAGCAGCATCACGCAGGGATTTAACAGAACTGCATACCAGTGAAAGAACATTGATGTGTGATAACAGCACTGTAGAAAGAACTGCACATTCAAACAGCAACTTAGTATTTAAAGGTATAGAGGTGGATGTTCTATTTCTGGGTGGATCATCTCAATCAGTGGTCCTCCTAACTGTCAATCATTCTGGTGATGTGTTTACGTAAGGCCGTCCTACGTTCTCGCCCTGTTAGCGATCTTTTTCTTTCAGGCATATATCTGTGGTGAGCTACGGTTTCAGTCATTGAAGCTCACCTTTCTCACCGCGGTTCTTTGAAAATGGCCGAGGGTCGGAAGAGAAAAAGTGTCTACGAAGTGGATGAGAAGAAAATAAAGGCCTCAGAAGAGGCAGATATATCCCAGAATGCTTTGTACAGAGTTCTCCTCGCTAAGCATTATGGGATTTGCTGTCACAGCTGTCCGCTGTCGCTACCCAACAGCGGCGACTAATAGCAAAGATGGCGCAGGCACCGCGCAGTGTAGGAGGAGTTACATGACCAACGGAGCAAAAAGCAGTGATCATCTGTCTGAACCACGGCTCGATGTGAACCATCGCCCAATCACCCGGGGCAAGTAGTTTTTATTGTCGGGAGACTACAAATTTCATTGCATTTGCCTGCCGGGCAAGTGCAATGATCGCAAAAAAAAAATTATTTATCACTCAAAATTACTTTAAAATTACAGACATTCGCTGAAAACGACCCACAAGTGTTGCCAGCACCATCTTTGTTGTTTTGTACACGTTCTCGCGTGATTTGAAAAAGCCGCTTGATTTTCCGCTAGATGGTGTGATTCAGCTCTTGAGGAGAGAATTCTGCAGAGCAGCAGCTGGATGATGAATTTAATCTATACTATAATACACGCTAGACTAAAAATGATTAGTCAGGGATCAGGAAAATAATTGTATTTGCGCAGTGTAAATATTTCTATCATATGGCAGTCTTCTGTACAGTGGTCTTACATAAAAAAAAATTCTCTTAGACATTGAAGTGGTGCATTTAAATGTTATAGAGCTAAACATGTTAAATTGGTGAGTAGTAATAGTGCAAGTCTTTAACCCAGTGGTTCCCAAAGTGTGGGGCGCGCCCCCTATGGGGGGCGCAATGCCATTGCAGGGGGGGCGCGGGAGGCGGTATGGATGAATGAAGAAAAAAAAACAAAACAAAAAAAAAACAGCGCTTGCTTGACTGAGCATAATGGACAGTTGTGACACT
>NW_015151352.1:300947-303880 GCF_000732505.1 Cyprinodon variegatus
TTAACACGGTACTGTAGACTTGAGTTCATTATCTGACGCATGCATATACACACCAGGAACCTGGAAACTTAAAAAATAATGAAGTACAAAAAACAAACATGTTTCATTGATATTTATACAAAAATGAATATTAGGAACTATATTTCTCAAACATTATACTGGGCAAGTAAAAATTGTTTCTGGGCAAATGAAATGTGAAAGTCACTTGCCCAAAGGGCAAGTGGTAAAAATCCTTAACGTCAACCCCTGTGAACGGTCAGGTAACTGAGTTCACTATAAAGTTCACTATAAAGTCCCCGCTGTATGTGAACACAGTCAGCTATGAGCTGTTAGAACAGCACATTTTAGACAAGGCGTGCACCAGGAGAAATGGGCTTGTGCATTCCCTCGCACGTGCATTTTTTTTAAAGTGGAGAGTGCAGGTCTTTTGTAACATTAGTAAAAACTCCTCCACAATACCTTTAATGTGTAATGTGAGATCAAAATGAAGAGGATGATGCACAGATCCTACCTGTTAGAAAAAAGTTTTTTATTATTTTTTCTTCACTTTAGATTTCAACTAAATATAAAACACCGATCCACTACCATTCACCAGTGAACTAGTTTTTCCACGGTAATGTTACCATTGCAGGCCTTTTATATGTCCATTTGATTAGTTTGGCTGAATGGGTACTTCTGATATCGGAAATGCATTTTTTTTATCGTCAAAATGACCATTTCAAACTAAATTAAATTCTTCACATCTAAAATAAACATTCTGAATGTCTAGAAATGAATTTTAGATTTCCATATTCCTACTGTTACTCCTCGGGTATTTGTATTATTTTGATCCGAAACATATTTCTGAAATCATAAATACATATTCAGTCAAGCTAATAAATGTCATTTCTACATATGCTAAACGTAATTCTTACTGGAACATTTTGTTGATTATTTTTCAGAAATTCTGTTTCCTTTAGAAATTTAAGAAATCCATTATTACAGTTCTGACTTGGAATGTCATCAGGATCAGGAAGAATCTAATTTTAGTGATCTAGGAATGGAACAACACAGAGAACGGTGCTTGTAATGAATGTGAAAAAGGGCCTGCCATAGAGGACTTCATATAAGCTTACACATCAGCTCTAGCAGCAATCTTCTCCCTCTCCTTTGCAGCTGTTGCTCTGTCTTTTCAACACTTTCTCCTATTTGTCTTTACTTCTGCATTAAAATCTCCACTTCCAGTGATGTGAAATAGGCTCTTCCTTTTGCCTGATGACTCATCGAATCGGGAGCTCCACTAATAATGGCTTTTCCGACTTGTAATGCGCTAGACTCTGAGTGGACCTACTCAGGGTTGATTAAACTAACTCACAGCAGCCAGTGTGAAACAGAAACCCCTCTAACCTTAGGCTGGATTCATTCAGAGTTGAGGATTTGAGTCTGAGTTTGTTAAACATGCTTTGTGAAACAGGCCTCAGTGCTCCACACAAAGGCTTTGTTTACTTTACTGCTACTTAGTTTAAAATCCTTTGACCGTTAGGTTTGATTGTGTTATTTGCTTGTTTCATCTTTTTCTCATACTTTTCAGAGGGAACCACAGTAACTTCTCCATGATCAACCAGGAAACAGAGGGTCTGAAGGCATGTCGGGTCCCTGATGATGGAAAGAACCACAGCACGACACCAGGACTTCTTTAGGGCCCAGTATACCACGTACACCTGAGAAGAAGAACAGCAACAGGTCAAAGTTATTACACTCTGAATTCATGTCAAACTAACAGCTTAATTAAATACAGGAAAACGGATTAATCTTTTGACCACTGATGATAAACTAAAACCTTCAGGCATTGCTTTTTTTGGGCATTTTTTTTTGTTCTTTTTTGGACCTATGGGTGAGGACGCAGCCAATGAAAAGAAGCACAAAAACAATAATGCTGTTTTTAATGAAACACACAAACCTCCCTCCAGCTGCAGCTTTTTCCCCCAGTGCCCCGCAGCAGCAATTTTTCTACTAAAAACTTGAGACAGAAAGTAAGAACTGATCCAAACCAGAGACTAGCTGAGTTTCTTTTGTCTGTTCTTTATACAGCCGAACCGGAAGCAGAAGGAGGCTGGTTTTCTTTCTTTTTTTTCTTTTTTTTTTACTGGCCACCGTTGGTCACGTGAAAAAATCTCCACCTCACTTTTCATCGCGTTCGATTTTGCGTATTTAGATGAACAAATAAACAAGCAAAAAACTATACTGCCTCAAAACAGTCTCAACAACTGGAAAAGATTAAACTATTCCCACTAGACTTAAAAGGGAACGCCTTTTTTGTTTATTATTTGGGCCTTGATTTTACGTTCTTACATCATGTTCTACTCACCCATCTGAGTTTTGTCTCATTTGGAGCCGTTCAGACAATATTCGGTTAGGGTATATCAAAGTAACGTCTTCCTATGGGCAACAAATTGAAGGCACAAACTAAACTGTTCATAATTTATTCTTTA
Source organism: Cyprinodon variegatus (assembly GCF_000732505.1). NCBI lineage: Eukaryota > Metazoa > Chordata > Actinopteri > Cyprinodontiformes > Cyprinodontidae > Cyprinodon > Cyprinodon variegatus. The sequence goes on from NW_015151352.1 coordinate 303,419, forward strand.
TGGTACGCCAGCATTCATAACAGTTCTAGACTTCTCTGAGGAAAAGCTACTCTGCTTTTCCTCATAGTAGCTTTGCCCTGTCTGTTCCTGTTTGGCTGTGACTCCATCCTGGAGAAAAATATCAGCTGTGCTGCTTCCATCAACACCCTTGTTTATAGATGTTGGAGATCGGCCTGTTTTCCAGTGTGGTCCTGTTTCTCTGACCGTGGCTGAGTCGATGTGCTCCCTTCGTCCTCTGGCATGGGAGCTGGCTCGGAGCTCGTCTGCCTGGCTGTGTGTTTCCTGGATGGGGCCGCCATTTACAGCTGCTTTTTGTATCTCTGCTTCTGTCTCCTTGTACCCCAGTGGGCCTCAGCAGATGGCCGCTCACACTGAGCCTGGTTCTTCTGGAGGTTTCTTCCTGTTAAAAGGGAGTTTTTCCTCTCCACTGTCGCTACAAGCATGCTTAGTGTGAGGGATTGT
>NW_015151352.1:305245-306776 GCF_000732505.1 Cyprinodon variegatus
ATTGTTGACTGAGGTGCAATCTTTCTAGCTGCCATTCTCTTTCCTGTTAGGCCATTTTTGTGCAGTGCAATGATGTTTCAGCATTTGGCAGGGAAGCATCTAGAGTGCTCTCCTCCTTTTCACCTGCAGAAGGCAGTGCTTCTCTAGATGCCGAAGATTGCCTGGGAACAGTCTCAGAGGAACCTCCATTCACGCAGAGCACTTTGTTCCTATCGGTGCGGTACAGCAGCAGCCCCCCCAGGCCAACAGCACCATCTGGTACTGCTGGACATAGCCATTTGTTTTTATAGAGGGGATGGTTTGCAACAAATCACAAAGCTCCCTTGCATAAGCCAATCACAAGAAAGTACTCCACTTGGGATGACTAGAACTTGAAGTTAATTAATAGGTCATTCAAATCTAGGGTAAAACTAGTTATTTATTATCAGTTGAATGATTATAACTGTAATTTGTTTACTGACCAGGGTTTTAGTCCCTGACTTAAAAGGTTAGACTCCTGACTTAATCCGGCTGTTAAAAAATCCTGTTGTTTTTAACCAATTTAGTAATTTAGGCTATGGCTCTTAGCAACGTTATTAATCACCAACCAAATAAATGTGTCTCTGTTCATCCGGATGCTACTGAAAGAAGAGTGAATCGTTCACTGTGTAAAATGAACACAAAGACCACAGGTTAAAAAATATAATGGTACCTTTATTAGCTACAATCACACAGTATTATATCTAATAACTAAGCAAAACACTAAGCACTACTGAAAATAAGCAGCACTAAAGAAATAAAAGGGGAGGGGGCGTTTAAGAGTTCTTTCAAAGTCTGATTGATGTTTGAAGTTTAAGGCTTAATGCATTTAAAAGTGTCCTTTATAATAAAAGCAGATAAAATGTAAACAAACCCTGAAACACACAGATGGTAACTGAAGTCAGTTTCATTCAGTTTTTGGTGGAAAATGAATATTGACTCAGGAATGCATTAAACTATGATGAGGCTGAAAGACCCGTTAGCTTAGCTGGCCCCAGGGGTAAGAGGGTTAGCTCACGATGTAGCAGTTAGCTTCAGCAACACATGACTTGTTCGGTCTGTAGCGAGCGTTAGCATTTAGTTAAACCTTTAACCATTAGCAGCTGAATCAGAAAGCTAGGGGTGTAAATAATAATGGTTTTGTATCGAGCATCGCTCAAACAGCCGACGATCCGATGCATCGACACGTCAAAAGTATCGATTCATGTTTTTTTTCCCCTCCGGTCTATTTTTATCCATTTGCTCCTGGACGTAATTCTCCCTCCCGTCCTGCGGTGGCGCTAAACCTATTTTGCCCTCCTACTACGCTTCCTGGTTATACTCTTACAGCAGTGTGTTGAAGTGAGCTTGACACAGAAATTTTTGATTTATGCTCAATATTGAAGCGTGGTCTGAGCTACACGCTGTGGGTCTAGATACGGCCGAGGCGGCGAGGAAGTGGGGGCGAGTTTAGTCCAACGACGGAGGGACATGAGGGCCAAAAAGAGCGGAGATCCAGGTGGAAAAAGGGTCC
>NW_015151352.1:308032-310373 GCF_000732505.1 Cyprinodon variegatus
GTGAATGAGGTTTTAATTGGAATAGGTGGGGGACAACTTTTCTATTTCTGTTATTTGCTGTTGTTTCTCAAAAAAAAAAATGCATAACGATATTACAGCTTTCAGTTTTTTATTTCAAATTTGAAACATCATCTAGCCTGTAAGGTAAAAAAGAACCAATTAATCGAATCGTATCGTGGTGTATTCTTGAGTATCGAAAAACAATCAAATCGTTGGGTCAGGAAATCGATACTGAATCAAATCGCCATGATGGGTGTGATTTACACCCCTACTTTGGTCCAGTCCGTTCATCCAAGTTTCAGCCTCATCGTGCGTCGCGTGGTATAACCAGGGGCGTTTAGCCTCTAACAACCGCCTCCTGGTCAGGAATCGTAAGGTCAGGAGAAAATCAAACATGTTGGAAATTCAGTCGGCCGTCATGAGGTGTTGGACAAATCCTGCTGTTGAAGCAGAGCTACGAGCCGATTTATCAGAACCTCGAGCACTGCGCATGTGCAAATAAAGGAGTTCTTCATCTTCTTACAGATCCAGTCCGACCATCGCCATCTCTTGGTACCGAGTCCGACAGGTGGTTTCTGGACGTACAGTGTGAGCGGTTAGATCGCATCAGAGCGTCGGGTCGCACAGTGCGAGAACAAACATCGAGAGCTGTCAACTTTTAAACCCTGCGGTTTCGTCGTACAGTTTCAGCGTAGCTATGTGCAACGATTGGAAATGTTGTAGCGTATGCCCGGAGGTGTTTTAATGTTCTTCAAAATTTAACAAAAACTAGAATTAAAAATATAAAATCTTGTTAAACCACTGAATGAGTGATTACAAACTCTATTCCAGCAGGACTGATGTCCACCCGCCTTTAGATGCCTTCAGCACACCTGACTCACATTTGAGCTCAGCAGACCCATAGATAAGTGACACATCATCCACCCCCAAAGGACAGCATCTAAATATCACGACTCTCATGGGCAACCAATACCTGTCCTTCTTCAAATGATGCAGGTTTCAGGCTGTGAAGGTCCTGAGTGACATCATGGTAGAAGAGGTTCATCTGTGTCTGGAGATCAGCATAATCCTCTGTGGTTTCTCCACTTCCGCCAAAAACCCGACCCCAGAGGCAAGACGGGTTCTCCACCTTCAGGGGTCAGGAAACAAGTTAGAAACAAGAAAAACATCAATCATTATAGTTGGATATTGTTAAAAAGAACAGAAACATGAGACTTGGGTGACACAAAAGATCATCGTCCAGTCAGGTCTGAGTTTCTTTAAAACTCAATATTTGTACAATAAGCAAACTGACAGTAAAGCAGACCCATGCGATATTAGTCCCATTTCTATTACCCATTTGAAACGGTGCCAAGATCGGTCCGAGCATGGTAACAGAGGTAACAGTTGGAATGGTAGACAGAATTGAACCGGACCGTGCCAGACGCAACCTACCATGGTACTAGTTCATCAGCAGGGCTCGGCGCGGTTCAGTTCTGGTTTAAATCTCTGAGCAGCATCTCCTTACAGTCAGCCTCCGTAATCAGGAAACTTCAGACATTCCTAAAAATCCTAGCTTCCCTACCGTTCTGCGCAATTTCCAGTGATGATTCTGCTTAGCAGTGAGATGAACCTCAACGTCTGTCGTTTCCTGTGTCTGGAAGCCCTGATTAGACTATCGTTTGTCGTATCCATGTCACAAAAGCCGACTCTGTCAAGTAAATTCACTAAAGGCTGCCTTCTTCTCCTGACTCTCCGCAAACTTCCTGAATGTTACGGGCGCCACCATGATTAAATGTGGTACAATAAAAAAGAAGTGTAGATTTCATGCCTCCACTGCTGGCCTTCAAGCTCTGCTCTGAATATGGACCATCCTAACTGCCAGCCCTGATCATGGCGTCCATGATTGAGGACATCCTCGTCGATTCATGGTATACAGAATGAGTAGATTAACTGCAGGTCAGTCGATTTTGATGGAAAACGAGTTTAAATTGTTTTTTGGTTTCAGTTTACTGTAATAGCCAGTGTCTTGTTCAACACCGTCTGTATTTTTATGTAGTCCAGTTTTCCTGCAGTCTGTGACTGTGGAGTTTAAATGGTTTCAAGTCTATGAATGTTTTTACTGCTCAAAATCTTGGCCAGGTGATGACATTTTTTAAAGGTTCTGAAAGTACTTTAAATATAAAATTATTCCATCCTGTTCAATAAATTATCACTGTTTTTAATTCAGAGTAATTTTAATCTGAATGTGCTTTGCTGGAGGCATCCATGTTTATCAAAGAACACTACTGCCACCTACTGGTTTGTGACGTCACGGTGCGGTATCGGCTGTTGATCAAGTCCCAGTGCTGTATCTGGTGTT
>NW_015151352.1:310721-311982 GCF_000732505.1 Cyprinodon variegatus
TAGTTTTAGGTATAAATAATGATCCACTGATTATTCCTGGCTGACTGGACTTTTCCTTTAAGGAAAGGATCCAAATGATTTTCTTTAAATAAATCATAGCATGAACACATTATCAAAGTAGTTCGATGGTTGAATGTGACAGTCATAGTTGTAGATTATGCAGCAGAGATTTTACCCAAGACTAATTTCCTTCAGGACAATAAGGTTTATATCATCATAAATCTGCTGGTTTTTAGAAAGTCCTTCCCCCCTTATTGCACATCTACGATTCTTTTTCTTTCTTATAAGAACATGAATAATTATTGTAAATTAAAATTGTAAATCCTCGGATGCTGCCCCATATAGACTCTGCAGGTAAATGAGACGCTTGGAAGCCCAGAACCAAATGGGACCAACGCAGCATTAGAAAAATGTTTAATGAATAATGTTTTATTCAAATATGACTTCATGTTTTTATGTGTTTTATGTGGTCATAGTCTGTAACTAGCTAACCTTGCAAGCAAGATGAATCGTTGCAAAATTTGTGATTTAACAAATTCCCAAAAATACATCTTGACAGAAGCAAAATTATGCGTTACCTCGATGTGACCACCAGAATGCTTTGATCTCTACGACGCCCACACATCAAGCAGAGGCTGAAGCAAACAAACATGGCTGCATCTGTTTCAGTTGAATACCCTCCATTTCCTTTTTCAAAATGAGCAAAAGGATTGTTGCCTTTTTGTATTTTATGATGTTTGTGTTCACTACTGACCAGATTTGGTAAGAGGCTGATTTATCTGTTAAATCTGCAAGTTGTGAAATAATGTGACACATCACAGCTACTGCTGCTGCTGTGATTGGTTGAAAACTCAACATGGGAGGCAGGTACCCAATCAGCCCAAAATATTGTACTGAATGTCAAAGTTTAAAAAAAATCCACTGGACTTGGTTTCCAAGATTTGAAGACGTTTCGCCACCTCTCCAGGAAGCTTTCTCAATTCAAAGCTTCCTGGAGAGGTGGCGAAACGTCGTCTTATATTTCTTGTATAGTTTAATAATGTTAACAGGGTTTTTTTGGGGGGAATATTTCAGTTTGATGTTTTTAAAGAGTTTGTTCTAAAAATAAAACTTTAAATGATGAAGTAGGTATCAGTTATGTTTAGGTCTTTGTCCTCGTTTCCCCTTTCAAAAGAAAATCCTGACAAACAGGGCTTAAACTCAGACCTATGGGTGTATTCAGAATGTCACCTTACACCTTTAAGTATTCAGCTCCTGAAAT
>NW_015151352.1:314448-316165 GCF_000732505.1 Cyprinodon variegatus
GCTTGGGACAAGCATCAATCCTTAATTGAAGTTTCACAAATCCCAGACCTGGCTTTAATTGCTCTCCAAGTAGTTTAAAATAACCTAGTCCAGGTTTGATGTGTCTGGGTTAGACCTCTTCAAAAAAAAAAAAAAAACATTTTTGATTTTCATAGAAGACTGGATGATTTCCCATTCTTTCTAACCTGACAATCATTTTGTTCTCAGACCACGTTTATGCCGGCCCCAAAGGCCCTCAACTTATAACCGTCTAGATAACAAAAAAACCTCCCATTTTTAGGGGGGAGGGTAGAGAATTTTGATATAACTTCTAAAAACAATTAGACTTACAAAGTTGGCAATAATACAAATTACAAGCTAATAAAATTATCTACTAATCCATGTAAACACATTTACAATTTGTTTTATTTGCATATATTTTTACATTACATATAAAAAATATATATAATTAAAACAGAAAATTGCATTTTTCTTGCTTAGAAATTATTAATTTAAATATTAATAATGTACAATTTTACTCTGAATAAAATTAAGTTATTTTTTCAAAGATATTGGTATTTTCTTGAATCCCCTTGTATCCATTAAATGATGTAAATCGCAAATTTTGGGGGTAGCGTACAAATTTTCATTCTAAATTTTGATGCAATAGCCATTCAAAGATGTCATTAACACCAGAAGATGGCTAATAATCATAATTTCCTATTTGTTTCTGTAAAAAGAAATATACTTTGTATAATTCAAACATATTTACATATTTGTTTTCGTTTTTTAATTAGAGTAGATTAAAGGTGAAGGAGGGAAAACTTTATTCATTTTACGATTCGGAAGCTAACTTCAGCTTCATCGGGTCAACCTCCCCAAGATGGCGCCCGTCATTTCATCTGACATTCACTGCGGGGGTAGCGGTGTGTGTGTGTGTGTGTGTGTGTGTGTGTGTGTGTGTGTGTGTGTTGGAAACGCTGAGCACACCTGTCAATCATCTCCGTTTTAAAATGAGACACCAAGTCAAACCAGATACAAACTTCAGGGTGAATGTTTCTCACCTTCACTATCGATATTTTCACCATTTCTTCGCAGCCTCGTGCATCACCGTCCGCAAATGACAAGAAACTGAGAAAAAGTAGAAACAGACATTCAGTGCTGCTGAGTTTTAGAGTAAAACCTTCCCAGTGTTCCCGCTTCTTCCTGCTAGCTAAGCTAGCGGATGTTAGCCTTAGCCTCAGTCAGTAATAACTTTAACCGACCAAATAAAGCTAAAACTAAAACCAATCCTTTATGCAGATTCTCAGTTGTTCGTCTAAAGGCTGAATGTTTATTAGAAGTTCATACCTTGTTTCTTAGGTTTTCCCTGTTATAGACTCAGACTAGCGCTGCAGCTCCTCTCTCTCCACCGGTGTTGAGCCAAAAATTGCTCCCTGTTGCGAGAGCGCGCTGCGCCCCAAACTCGCGCACGTTGATGAGAAATTTAAAGGAAACTTTTAAACATTTTCTTAATGTTTTCACATTTCCTATACATGGATGCCTTAAACTGAGACTTTTGGTGGACAGATAAATTGGAATGAATAAGATTTTTATTGTATTTATTGTGTTTCTTGTATTTCAATTCAATTCAGTTTATTTCTGTAGCTCCAATTCACATCATGTCATCTAAGGTCATTTTCCGGTTCACCAGATCATCCAGTCAGATTGATTCAAAGTTTTCTTTCTAAGGAAAACC
>NW_015151352.1:319764-321224 GCF_000732505.1 Cyprinodon variegatus
CCCAGGAACTTGGGGGGCCCATAAAATGGTAAATCTCTCCCTGCTTCTGGTGGCCAGGGGGCCCCAAGCAGCCTCTTAGTTTGCTTATGCCTACGGCCAGTCCTGACGTCACCTGACCGAAACAGGAGCTGGGTCAATATGAACTGTGTTTATAAGTCTATATATCACAGGAATGCACCCGTCCAAAAAATCTCTCATCTGTCGGAGTTCATTAACGATGCAAAAGAAATGTTTCAGCTGTGTGGGACCATTTTGATCTCATGTTTTCACTCACCTTATTTGAATTGAAATTCAACTCCAATAGACTCTATTTAATCACTTTACTTATTGAGCACTTTTCTAAATCCCTCTCCTCATTCAGATGTTCACTTTAGTTTTAACTTTATATGTTCACACTATTTATTGGCTCCATCTAAAAATATCAAAGATACTTTCAATTTAAATATTTTATAGAATACATGAAACAATATACACATTAATATAACAAATTTTTCGATTATATTGTCCAACTGGGTCATCAAAGTCCGTATCAGTTAAGTCTGTCAAATAGGCAGCATTTAGGGATTTTAAAGGTCCAGCAGGCATCAGTATTCAGTGACACATTACCAATACAGTTCAGCAATCTGTTCATAACATCTCATTAAGGCCACTTCCCTTTACTGCATTTTAAGTGTCTGAGGGTTTAGCATGGAGCACAACTTGCAAAGAAGTAAACCCTCTGATGATTAAAACGCTTCATTTCTGCTTTAACTTTGAAGTTTCCATCTGAAGGTGAAGACAGCTGACTGAAAGCTATGTAAGGTCTGTACAAGGATTTCCGGTAAGCTCTGTTTCCACCTTCAAGCTTTCTCTCTCTCACTGGTTCTTTTTCCTGAGAAGGGATCAATCACAACAAATTTAAATAACACTTCATAATGTTTATGTGAGGAGTGGGTGCTGAGGTTGCTTGAGGACCCAAATGCAGAGGCAGGGAGGCAGAGATGAGTTCTGAGAGATTTAATTGCAAACCATAGGTAACAGAGGCAGAAATCCAGAACTTAAAATGTTAAACAAACCCAAAACCATGGAGACATCAGGGGAAAACGAGCCTGAGGAGCAATGAGCTAAGAAGAAAACTACAGCAACGACAGGACCAGCAACAGCAAGGAACCAACAAGGAGAGACTGCAGAGGAAGAGACTTGCTCTGTTCGAAAACCTAGCAAGACCAAGCAAGCCGTGATCAGAGGAAAGGTTACTTGGCTTTTTTCAGATATATTTTTTATACATCCATTGTTTAGATTTACTTATACATTTCTTCCCCTTTTATAGAATAGAAAATCCCTTTATTGTCCCACAATGGGCAAATTTACAGCAGCAGAAAGATTATTGAAAATGGTCACACAAATGAGGACCTTAGAAAAATGTATAAGAATAACATAATAGGTGTAGCAGGAGGACATCTCCTCATGCTCCTGGAGGC
>NW_015151352.1:322464-324427 GCF_000732505.1 Cyprinodon variegatus
TGATCTAAATAAAAGAATGATGCCATCATTCAAACAGCATAATAGGCTAGTATCCGTAATATATATAAATAAGTTAAATAAGTTATTGTAAAATTTCTGATATCATAGGCCATCAAGTGATTAAAAAAAAGAAAAACATTTAAGGCAACATTAATAACTTGACCACAGCTGGGACCGAACCCTTAACCTTTGGAATTGCAGACCATTCACCCTACCCTCTACGCTAATCTGACTCATGGGACGCCGAAATGGACTCAGACTGCCACCTAGTGGCTATAGTAGTCACATGTTTTTCACACAATATGTGAAACACGCGGAGCGTGAGTGAGTGTCCATTTCCAACCAGCGCCCACTGTAGAATTCACGATGACATCACAGTTCTAAAGTGGGTGTGGCTTCTCTAACTGAATGTTATGACCTCATTATGGAAAATTACCAGAGAGGAACCCACAGAATGGATTGTTCAGTCAGGCTCAGTGAGCATTAGCATTCAGTGTTAAACCCATAAGTAAAAAAAAAGTATAGATCTTGATTTAATATCTTCTTCTACTATACTTGTTCTACTTAAAAGGTATAGATTTTATGTCTTATTCTAAAACAAGAGTGAAAAAAACTATAAAGTTAAAAATAATTTAATGAATATGTTCATAAATATAGATCAAAAGTGCTAGAAATCTTTAAAACTTTGAAATAAGCGATTGTTTTCAGTGACAGATTAAACAACCAATAGCTGGCACAGGCTGAGATTTTGCTCAGAGAGCTCACAGCTGACGGTTGTTTCCACTAATAGCCTGGAAAATGTTGTCAAATTTGATGAAGAATCTTGGCAATCGGTAAGAAATAACAATGTTAAAATAGTTTCCTAAAATATATCATTCAAAATGGTAAATCTGTTTTGTTAAATCTCGGAAAGCTTCCCTTGTAAGCAACTGAATCCGAAAAATTCCCAGTTTAGTTTCTTGTAGCATCAGAGCATCGGTGAGTGGTCGCACGCACTCAGCAGTTGGCTCAGTAAATTCACTGAAATTTGGCTAAAATACCTAGTAACTTACGGAAGCGTATTGCATTCACCAAAGAAAAAAAAGTCTGACAACTTATCTCATAATTACGAGATCAGTATCTCGTAGTTACGAGATCAATTACGAGATATTATATCATAATTACGAGATCTTATCTCGTAATTATGATATAATATGAGACATTTAGGAGATCAGGAAGGACAGTCATTGCTGATCTCCACTACATGAAATGTGAACAATGAGTGGGTTGTTGGATTTAATATGCTTTTATTTCCTTTTGGGTATGTGATAGAGGTCTGTGCAGGACAGATTTTCCAGTCCCCCTCCCACAAAGAATTATGATTTTCAGTCCCGCTCCCGCCCGCACCTGTAATAGTTTGTCCCGCTCGCGCCCACAATTCCTGCATGATCCCGACGTTCGCCTACTGCTCAAGGCAATTTGTGTCATTAGTTTGAGGAATTAAACATACTGTGCTTAGCTGAGCACATTACTGGGTGATTCTTCCCCGCATAGTGCATGACGCCCAATTGGTGGCACGAGCTGCAATATCCAGCACATTATGAGGTATATATATCTGATAGACATAGACTGATCATTTATGACTTTATTTTACATTTTATTTTACGATTTAAGACACGTTTTTAGTTCGCAGGACTGCAGCTTATTGCCGCTCCCGCCTGCACCCACAATTAGCTTTCTATTATTGCTCTTAGGTGTTTACACCTTTGAAAATGCACCAAAGTCTTCTGAGGATTTGTATAATAACTCAGCTCACTCCTTCAAGAATTACTCCAGATTCATGACACTCGATGAGACAATTTGGACTCCTTCAGATGTTATTACTCACTAGCATGACTTAAATCATATACCAACTAATAACGTAGTTCACTTAATGTGCTTGTCTGTTTTAAGGAACTGTTTGTGTTAAATGAATTATCTCTTA
>NW_015151352.1:324495-327808 GCF_000732505.1 Cyprinodon variegatus
TTACTTTATACAGGGTTTCTACAGTCTTACATAATTTCAGAATTCCCGGACTTTTACCTGACTATGGATTAGTTTTCCCTGACAAAATAAATGCAGCAACAAGACAATAATAACATAACAGTTCACCAATTTAACATGTTTAGCTCTATAAAATGCACCTCTCCAATGTCTGAGACAAAAAAAATTTAATGAAAATGTTTTAATGTATGACCTGCATCTCTATACAGAAGACTGCCATATAATAGTCATATTTACACTGTGCGCATGGCATACAATTATGCCAATTTTCCTAATCCCTGACTGATAATTTTTATCTTGGATTATCTGGGTGCTGGGTGAAATGGGTGGAGGGTTAAATAGGTGGTGGGTGTGTTACTCTACTTAAATTTTTTTGCCTTGTTGTTTTTTAGCCTGCCAAGTCGAAAAAAATATGTCTGATTCGTGCCAATTCCCGGACAAAAATGACGCCATCTGGCGGAAAATCCTGAGGCTTTTTCAAAACACGCGAGAATGTGTGCAAAACAACAAAAATGGCGCCGGCAACACTTGTGGGTCCCTTTTTAAGCGAATGTCGGTGATTTAAAAGTAATTTTGAGTGATAAATAATTTTTTTTGCGATCATTGCACTTGCCTGGAGGGCAAATGCATTGAATTAGAGAAGAGAACTACACCACTAAAAAAAAAAAGATCCCCAGTAATGATGAACTCCATGATATATGGGCAAGATGTATTGAGAAAATCCAAACATATCAATATCACCTTAAAATGTTTTTTCTAAGAGAGTAGGAAACCGGAGCACCCGGAGAAAAGCCTAAAATCGAGTTAAACCTAAAATAGATGTGGTTTCAAATATAAAAAAGGAAACCGGGGCACCAGGAGAAAACCACTTACCCACTGTGGCATTTTACCCCATCCCTAAGTAAACCCTAAAATATACTAATCTAACTAAATAAAAAATCTATGAGTGATTGTGTGTGTGATTGTGTTTTTGTGTGTAGTTTATGAAAGCCAAGGGTGAACCAGCAGCTCTTCCAGGGTGGGTCGATTCAGAGGGTGAAGCTTCAGACATTTATTCAAAAAATTTTTGGCTTTTTTTGAAAGCCTTTTGCTGAACCGTAGCTGCTTTAAATGTAATTTCTTGGTTTCAAATGACCTAAAGTGTGTCAAGTCAAACAGGACCACTCCTATCTGCCACACTGTTATGGGTCCAGATGTATAGTTAGCGTGCATGAACCAGTCTAGTGGGGCTTGATTAATTTCATCACAATAATCTAAATGTGGTCTTCCTTCACCAAAGCTGCTTAACCCAAAGTCTTTGAGGTAGATTTGCGGCTCTTCTGAGTCCGTCTTAATTAGGATATTATCCAGTTTAATGTCTCTGTGGAAGATATTTTTGTTTTTTAGATGAATGGCTGCTTTCACCAGCTGTTTTAATATGACCTTTGCCTCCTTGTTCCTGAGGGGACGTTTGAGGTCTTTGAGGTAACCTGCGAGGTCATGACAAGGCATGGGTCTCTCCATCACCAAAATCACCTCCTTTCCCAGGTCATACCAGTCAAACAACGACACCACGAATGACTGCTCCACTGTTTCATCCATCAGTTTAAACATGATGGCTACCTCCAGTGGGAGCTCTCTACCGTTCTCATCTCTATGTTTCAATACCACATTTTGGATGTGTTTGATGGCCACAGGTGAGTTATCCTCTATGCGATAGCCTGCAAAGACAGATACAGAGCCTCTGTCTACCAGTTTATTCAGCTCAACATATTTTTCCTGAAATTTAGCTTTTTCGAGGTCCGCTTTTGAGGGCTCAGCTATCCTTTTCCTTTGGTTCTCATATTCATGTCCACTGTCTGTACTGGACTCTGAACTCTGTTGTCCCCTGGTGTTGTTGCCGCTGTCTGTGCTGTACTCCAATGGGGAGGAAGATGAATCTGTAATTGGGTCCTCATCAAGGTGTTTGGTCTTCATCTTTTTCTTGGCCGGCAGTGCTGGATCTTCACTTGCTATTCCTAGCTCTTCACTTTCCCTCCTTTTCTGACTCTGGCAGCTTGTTGAGGGTTCCGCTATCTCAGAAACCCTGCTTGTTTTACTTTGGTTCTCACATTCAGATCTTTCCTTTGGTTGACAGACTGTACCGGACTCTGAAATCTGTTGTCTCGTGGTGCTGTAGCTGTCTGTGCTGTACTCCAATGTGGAGGAAGATGAATCTGTAATTGGGTTCTCATCAAGGTGTTTGGTCTTCATCTTTTTCTTGGCTGGCAGTGCCAGATCATCACTTGCTATTCCGAGCTCTTCACTTTCCCTCCTTTGTATCTGGCTCTGGCAGCTTGTTGAGGGTCCTACTTCCTCAGACACCCTGGTTCTTGAATTCTCATGGTTGGATATTTCCTTTGGTCCATTGTCCGTGCTGGACTTTAAACTGTGTTGTTTCGTGATGAATTCACTGCTCTCCGAGGAGCAGGAAGATGAATCTGTAACTGGATTCTTCTCAGTGTGTTTCTCCTTTCTCTTTCTCTTGGCTGACAGGACAGGCTCCTCTTCTGCTATATTCTTCTCTACGCTTTCCATGGTCCTTTGCTGGTTCTGGCAGCTTGTGGATGGTTCAGCAGCCTCAGAGACCCTCTGTCTTTTGCTTGGGTCCTCACATTCAGATCTTCTCTTTGGTTCTTCGTCTGAATTGTTTTCTGAACTCTGAGGTCTCATCCTGGTGTTACTATCTTGATTTGTCGACATGAATGAAGGTGATTTTTTTCTTTCTTTTTCGCTGTGGTTTTGACCTTGTTGCCTGTTGCTCTTCTAGACAAACTGTGAACTGAGTGGGGTTTGTGGGTGTTTAAGTAATGTTGGAACAGGGGCGGGTTCTTTTAGAATTCATGATGACATCACAGTTCTAAAGTGGGCGTGGCTTCTCTAACTGAATTTTATGACCTCATTATGGAAATTACCAGAGAGGAACCCACAGAATGGATTGTTCAGTCAGGCTCAGTGAGCATTAGCGTTCAGTGTTAAAACCACAAGTAAAAAAAAAAATATAGATCTTGATTTAATATCTTCTTCTACTATATTTGTTCTACTTAAAAGGTATAGATTTCATGTCTTATTCTAAAACAAGAGTGAAAAAAAACTATAAAGTTAAAAATAATTTAATGAATATTTTCATAAATATAGATAAAAAGTGCTAGAAATCTTTAAAAACTTTGAAATATGCCTTAATTGTTTTCAGTGACAGATTAAACAACCAATAGCTGGCACAGGCTGAGATTTTGCTCAGAGAGCTCACAGCTGACGGTTGTTTCCACTAATAGCC
>NW_015151352.1:327818-334623 GCF_000732505.1 Cyprinodon variegatus
GGTCCATTGTCCGTTCTGGACTCTAAACTGTGTTGTGTCGTGATGAATTCACTGCTCTCCGAAAAGCAGGAAGATTTTGGTTCTTCATCTGAATAGTTTTCTGAACTCTGAGGTCTCATCCTGGTGTTTCTGTCTTGATTTGTCGACATGTGGTTTTGCCCTGTTGCTCGCTGCTATTCTAGAGAAACTGTGAGCTGAGTGGGGTTGGCTGGTGTTTAAGTAATGTTGGAACAGGGGCGGGTTCTTTTAGAATATACAATGACATCACAGTTCTAAAGTGGGCGTGGCTTCTCTAACTGAATGTTATGACCTCATTATGGAAAATTACCAGAGAGGAACCCACAGAATGGATTGTTCAGTCAGGCTCAGTGAGCATTAGCATTCAGTGTTAAACCCATAAGTAAAAAAAAAGTATAGATCTTGATTTAATATCTTCTTCTACTATACTTGTTCTACTTAAAAGGTATAGATTTTATGTCTTATTCTAAAACAAGAGTGAAAAAAACTATAAAGTTAAAAATAATTTAATGAATATGTTCATAAATATAGATCAAAAGTGCTAGAAATCTTTAAAACTTTGAAATAAGCGATTGTTTTCAGTGACAGATTAAACAACCAATAGCTGGCACAGGCTGAGATTTTGCTCAGAGAGCTCACAGCTGACGGTTGTTTCCACTAATAGCCTGGAAAATGTTGTCAAATTTGATGAAGAATCTTGGAAATCGGTAAGAAATAACAATGTTAAAATAGTTTCCTAAAATATATCATTCAAAATGGTAAATCTGTTTTGTTAAATCTCGGAAAGCTTCCCTTGTGAGCAACTGAGTCCGGAAAATTCCCAGTTTAGCTTCTTGTAGCATTAGAGCGTCGGTGAGTGATCGCACACACTCAACATTTGGCTCAGTAAATTCACTCAAATTTGGCTAAAATGCCTAGTAACTAATATTTTAAGTTGTTCTTTTTTGTATTATTGTGTATGTTGTATTTTTTCCTAGGTAGCTGCACTTATTTCTCTGTTAGCATATGTTCTGTTAACTCAACAGTGCTAATTCATGGTTCATGGTGCTGTCATGTGCTTTTCTGTTAGCATTGCTTGGGAAGTTTCTGTTCTGAGTAGGTCAGAGCAAATATGAGTTTCTAATCCACATTCTGATGTTAAATATAGTGTTATAGATGTACTTCATTGGCACTTTTAGATTGAAATATAGATCTATATATAGAATTTACCACATATAAGATCATTTCCTTAGTTTTACTATGTGTTGGTACACCTAGGTTTCCGTGAATTTAAAATCATCTGATCAGGCCCCACTTTCTTTATACTTTTGTAGTGTTGTAGTGCATGCCTGCCGAGATATGCATCCCCAGTACGGGTGTATCCAAAGATTTTGTCCGAAGTACGGCTGATTTATTTATTGTAGTCTTTTGTTATTCACACACAACAATAAACAGTGATAGCCGACGTGAGTTTGGAAACTGCAAAGCTTTGTTTTAAGCAGAAAATCAAATGCGCATCTGCAAAGTACAGCATTTAAAGACCAGTGTGATGCATTCAGGAGCATCAGTTAGCTATGGTGCATTCATGAGTATGGGACATTTCATACATTACAAGGAAAGAGACATAAACGGAACAGAACTTAACTCATACAATAATGTATTTATTCAGAAACAGTGTGGGCTTTCTTACAATACTAAATGGTCTATAATTGTATGTCTGTTATTGCATAGTGTACCGCAATGGGACACTGTGATCCGTGACTTTTGACACAGGAAAAACGAAAGCTACTTCCAGTTAGCTTTCTTTTGGCATTTCACGTGAAACGGGCCTCTCCTCGCAGGTGGTGAACCCAGGGAAGGAGAAAGATTTAACTCGCTCTGAGTTTTAAACCATGAGTGACGTAGGGGCATTTCCTGTTGAAGTATCAGCATCCTCCATCAGCTGATTGGTCCATGCGTGAGCTGACTGCCTATACAGTGTGCAGTTACAGAACTTTCCAGAGAATCTTCTGTTCTCTTTGTGAAAAAGGAAAGGGGGAGGGTTTTAGATGGTTCATCCAACTGATTTGGGCTCTCATGTGGCAATATATCCCAACACAGATCTGCAAGATTCTTATTCTAAAAAAATCTATAATATTACAGCATCGAATTATCAGTTTTTCAAAAGCCTGTTTAAAAGCTCCAAAATGCGGCTTCAGATCAGACAGCAACAATTGCGCTGTCATTGTTTTACAGGGCAGAATTGCATTTGCTGACCCTTGTTCTTGGAATATACAGTAATGCAGTCATACAAGTGTCAACTCCTATGAGATAGCACGGGATGCAATTTTTGGGAATTTCTACATTCTGTTTAAAGTAACAGATCATTAAAAATGTCTCCGGAACTTTACTGTTTGATGATTTTCTTTATTTGGACCCCTCTGATTTTTAATTGGTTACCTCTGTTTTAATGTTTATAAATATTTATTTCATGTCATGTGCGCCATCCAATGCAGATCATTAACGCCATCCACATCTAGTGAAAACTAGTGGCAGTCATTAAATGTAGTCACACAATACATGAGTGATTTTGGTCTTTGCGATGCATGGCGATCTCTTCATCCGAACAGTAAGGAATACACTTTCTTTTCTAATGTCCATCATTCCTACTCTCGTTTGGACTATTTCTTAATCAGCAGCTCGCTGCTGTCTGACGTCTCACATGCTGTAATCCGTCCTATTGCTGTCAGTGATCATGCTCCTGTTACTTTAACCCTAATAAATAAAGAAGTAGCCCCACATAACAAGAGCTGGAGATTTAATACATCATTGCTTAAAGATGAACATTATGATGATTGCTTAAATTTTTCAAGGAAGAATGGGCATCACACAGTGCAATGATTTACCAGGAACATCAGCATCTATACTATGGGAGGCTTGGATAGCAGCAATGAGAGGTAAAATAATGTCATTCTCATCTCATAAAAAAAAGTTAGAACAAAAAAAGATCCAGGAATAAGAGGAAAAATTAAGTAACTAGAAATCTTGCAAGATGAGGAAAAATTTGGTAAAATCCGTAAAACAAAACTCGAATTAAACGAATATATTGAAAAACAAAGTACATTTTTAATACAAAGACTCCGAATAGAAAACTTTGAACATAGCAACAAGTCAGGAAGTTTCTTAGCTAATCAGAGTAAACAAAGAAAAAACGACTATATTTGCAGTTACAGACTCTATTGGTTATATCTGGAGGGTATTAACAATGCCTTCCGAGATTCCATAAATCTTTAAACATCACAATTAACTCCATCAGATAATGATTTCTGGATAGAATAACTCTTCCTAAATTATCAGAGAGTCAAAGAGTGACCCTAGACTCACTGCTGTCAACAGCCGAAGTTCAAGAAGCATTAAAAAGCATGCCAAATAATAATGCGCCAGGTCCAGACGGGTTCCCTACTGAGCTCTATAAAGAGTTCTGGAACATTCTGGGCCCAACGTTCTGCAAATAACTTAAGTTAATGGCACATTTCCAGGTAATATGAATTCTGCCACCATTAGTCTTCTGCCGAGGCCAGGTAAAGATCCCATATCCTTAATTAATGTAGATATTAAAATAATCTGTAAAGCTTTAGCAAAACGATTAGATAAAGTCACTCCTCTCATGATCCACCGTGATCAAACTGGTTTCATTAAAGGAAGGCAGTCAGCCGCTAGCACACGCAGACTGCTTAATTTAATACAGTATCCCTACAGTAAAAATATAAAATCCTACATATTGTCTTTAGATGCAGAAAAAGTATTTGATAGAGTTAACTGAAAGTTTTTATTTAACTCAACTCAAACTTTATTTGTAAAGCACATTTAAAACAACCTGGGTACTGTACAGGAATCCCAGCTAAGGAACATAAAATAAAAACTGAAGGCTAAAATACATAAGCACATTACAAAAAGAAAAATTTAATGGAGATAAAATATAGTAGGATATAGGACTGGGTATCTTCTGGGATGCCCCGATTCGATACGATTCTTGATATAGCTCGTCTCGATTTGATTTGTCTCCAATATAGATTTATTACTTTCAAATTAATGCTCAAAATCCATTCAATCAACAAAACCAGTCAAATATTATATTTATGTTCAAATTATTGAACACTGATATAGTAAACAGAAAATAAAGGGCATTTGGTTCAATGCATTTAACATATTAAAGAAACCAAAAATGTGCCCAGTTTTCTTGGACAATGTAGTTAGCTTATAACAACTTTTTGTGCAAAAGAAACCTAGCAAATATTTATCTTCAGTTTTTTAAACATAAAGAAAAAGTGCATCTATATTGTTTTTAACAAAACATACTGAACATCAGGAGTAACAAAGACTCTCACTAACTCATTAAAAACTGCTGGCTGAAATATCAGCATTGAATAAAAACAGAACATAATGTCAATTTGACATTGTCAAAGAACTCTTCTTCAAAAATAAATTTTTTTTTTAACTTATTACAAATGCAACTCTACTCCGTAATATTTTTGTTTAGAAACAGCAGTTGGTCAACATGTTCTGGGTTAAGTGAACTTCTCTGTGCAGTGACTATATCTCCTGCAGTAGAAAATACACGTTCTGAAGAGACTTGTTGCTGGAAATACACAGGTAGTTTTTTGCAAGACGTGACAAAAGTGGATATTCTGTCTGGTGCTCTTTCCACCAGTTGAGTGGATTGTCACCTGCAAGAGACATGGGAGCAGTTTCTTTGTATCATGTCAGTTCCTGTTCAGCCCGGTCCTGTGTGGTTCTGTGTCTCGCTGCAGTACCTGTACTATATGTTTGACCTAGAAGATCTGCTAGACTGCATGACTGCCGTGCACTCTTTATAGGCGGACTAGCAGCGATGTCTTGCTTGTTGATATTCACAGAAGTGTCGTCCTTCACTGGCACCTTATTAGGCTCTTCTGTCTCAGTTTCAGCCAGTTCCTATAGAAGTAAATAATAATAAGAAAAATCAGTTAGTATATAAATTAATCAATTAGTATAACATGCATCTGTGAAATGAAATTTACCATAAGTTAAAAATCTGCCATGTGTCCAACCCCCCAAATTTAACATTATGGAAATACTAATTCAAAGCATTTCTTTAAACCTAAAAATATGACTATACATTTTAACAGGGTAAGAACAAAAATATTTGTCTTTATAAATTTGTAACTCAGTGATAATTTAATCAACTACATCACCTGAAATGTTTGGCTCTCTCCTGCCTCTGCAACAACCCTCATGTAATCTCCTGACGTTCATCATCAGAGAGGAATGGGAGGGTCTTGGATCCATAGCTGCACACACATATAAAGTCTCTCTCTGCTGATCCCTGTATCTCTTGTTTATGTCCTCAGAAATGGCTGATTTTATCGGTCGGTTTTATTGAAAGTCATGGAGGAGCTGAGCATGAAGTGGTGCCACAACCTACCCGGTGAACAATACCTCCTTAACGACCGACCCTTAACAATCATAGACAGGTTTCAGGTGTTACAAGAGTCAATCCCCCCCTTTAACGACCGACCTTCAGAATCATACACAGGTTTCAGATATTACAGGCTAAAAATGGAACCAAACGACCCACTCATCGGTTGTTTCCAAGCAATACAAGGCCTTGTCTATATAAAGACTCAATCTCACTGCTGATCCAGACATTTGAATTGAGAAAGCTTCCTGGAGAGCTGGCAAAACTCCACTGGACTTTGGAAACCAAGTCCAGTTGATTTTTTTTTTTTTTTATTTATTTATTTATTTATTTATTTATTTTTTACTTTTACGGAGAGGCACAACTGATAAGGTTGGGGAGTTTTCCTGAGACATTACAAGTGTTGCTGCCTTCATGGGCTTCATGACATCCACAATCTCCTCAGCAGATGTTATGTCTGACTCACTGAGGGTGCAGACTTCTTTCTCTGTCTGCCTTACTTACTCACCGGATAGCAGAGCAGCAGATATAGCAGGTTGCTGCTCCAGGAAATGTTGCAGCATGTGATGAGCGCTGTTCCACCTTGTTACACATCAATTAGGAGTTGCTAGCCATTGCAAAATTCTTTTCTAGAGCCCGTTCAACTGTGAAACAAATCCTCATGACTACACGGGAGAGGATTTGGGGTACTTATCATCTGCAGCACCTTTGTTGACTCTGAGCAGGATGAGAGACCAACAACATTACTTTGGTATAGGATGCAGAGTTTAGGTACTCAACTTGTACGTAATCAAAAATATTACTCACATGCATCTTCAAAAAAGTGTTCAACCGCCTGTTATATAGGAAGGGAAATACTTTATATGGACATAATTCAATGCTGCCAAATACACTAACTGATTAAAAAACAATAAACTTTAAATCATCAGTTATCTCACCTAAGTTAGTGGAGTCTTGCTTCTTCATATATATATATATACACATATATATATATATATATATATATATATATATATATATATATATGTGTGTGTGTGTGTGTGTATGTTAATTCAGTTTGATCATCAATAGCTTATATCCTTTAAAAAGAAGCAGTTTAAGTAAGGTGATTCTTACTATACAACACAAAAAATCTGTTCTTATTTAACCAAAGTGATTTGAAAATTGAAATAAAACACCTTTTGTGTTGTTATAAAAATCATTGTTCAAATGTGTCTGACATGCTTTTCAACGTGAAGTAAATTTTAAAAAACTGATTCTATAAAAAGAACTCAAGTGCGGTAAATCAGGAGTGAGCAATTCTTGACTGAAAAGTATTATAAAATACCGTAAATTCTCTAATATAGGCCCGGGCCTTTATTTCACTCAAGT
>NW_015151352.1:335041-336768 GCF_000732505.1 Cyprinodon variegatus
GTTGAGGTATGCCCAGAAAAAACGTTTATAGCCCCGGCCTGTATTAGAGACCGGCCATTATTTACCTCCTCTGACAGCGAGACCGGCCAATGTTAGAGACCCAGCCGCTATTGGAATACAGGCCAATATTAGAGAATTTACGGTAAGTCTGAAGTCTTTCTAGGAAATCAGATTTAAATCCAACTGCAACTTCTATCTGTATAATTAAAATGTATCACACTGTATAGATAATGATTCGCTTCATTAATTCATTGGGTACATTTCAAAGTCAGCCTGACTTTCCTTTGAAAACAAACTTTACAGTAAAACATAAGGGTTTTAAAGAGTACATCCTGTGTGAATACTAACTCCTTTGTAGGAGCCTTAAGCCAGGCACCTCATCCTCAAGGTTATAAGACTAGGGACTATGTATGTTCAGCCATTTAACGATCAAATTCCAATAATTATCATTGATATAAATAAACGAAACGTTTGTCTGAAATATAATTGTGTGAATTAGAAAAGGACTGAAGTAGTTTAAAAAAAGATTTTCCCTCTAACTCTTGTATCAATTAACTGAGTGAGCTAGACTAATGAGAGCTTCATTTATGACTAAAAGCAGGCTGATATTGACTTATGGTGGGCAAAGTCTTTTCAGATACATCTCAAAACATAATTACGGGTTCAAGGGTGTTTTGTACGGGTTGAAGTCAAGCAGAGATCCGTTTTTGTAGTCTTTTGTCATGCATATTAAGCATAACAATTAGGATAAAGTTACTGGAGGTTCTCTCTCCCGCTCTCTTTGTGGGCAGAGGCTGCATTCATTCTCCATTCTATCTAATTAATTATGCAATTTGCCTGTTCTGGTAACTTGCAAATTCCAGTTGTATGATGCTACCATGTTATTAGCCAAATCATCACCTGGAATCTGTTATGTGTATTCTCACTCTTACCTCTCCAAACCCTCCGGGTCTCCGGTAACGCGTTTTATAGCGTTTACAACTGATAACTCAGAGCGCATGAAAATTACAATGGTAAAATTTGAACCAATATAGACATGTTAGACATTATTGGAAAGCTTAGATTCTCCACAATTCAACCACTAGGGTCATTCTATGGACACAGCGAGCACCAAAGCACAATTAACATAGATATAACGGCATGTCAGAATGTAAACATGACAAAGCAGCTAAAACTACATGTCTTTGAAGGCGCCCAGAAAGTGTTTTAATAATGCAATATACATTTTTTTATATCCCATTCGTCCATAAGGGTCCACAAATTAAAAGTAATCCAGCATATGCATAATAAAAGTATTCTATGATGAGAAAATTGCCAGATAACGTCCGGTTGTTGAAATAAGAAAATTTTGCTGGTCATAGGTAATGCTTAGCATCTTGCTACACTGCAAAAAAGCCAACTTGTATTTTTTGGCCTAAAACAGTCATTTAAGTTGGTTAAACTTGAAAATATAAATTGTTGACATTTGAGGCAATAAAAATAGTTAGCACAACAAAAAAAAGCCAGTTGTGTACTCTAAAACAGTTTGGTGAGTTGGTAATACGTAACTCTTTAACCCTTTAAAGCCCGATCCAAGAATAAAACAAAACAGAAAATTACTTTTTTTTGGTTTGAAGTCCTTATTTGGCCTTTTAATAAAATATGTAAAAAGAAAAAACAGAAATACATTTTTGATATTAATAATTTATTACTATGCGATAAGTGAAGATTGTTTTTTGTGTAGTCTT
>NW_015151353.1:0-19707 GCF_000732505.1 Cyprinodon variegatus
CAGGCAGCTAATATTAAGGTGTAATAAACTCACACATCATCAATGATAATTTTCCTAAGAAAAGTTTTTGCATCAAAAGTAGAAAACTGCAAGTTTACTATTTGTAATCATACTGTGAGATACTTACAAATAACACTTTTATTTTAAATAGATAGAAATAAAATAATGTTTTGTTTTGGAACAATCACTCATTTTGTTTGGCTGAAGTTCCACCTTGACTACTGACAGTGATTGAGCTACCCTTCCTGCATTGTCTCTTCATTATTGACTGAGATACCAGATAATTAGGCCCTCAGAAACACTTTCTATTCTTAGGTGCTAGTTCTTTTTGTCCTCAACATGATCCCTCATTACACCTTCTCTTAAAGTGAGTAGATCAACCCTCAAAGCGGCCATGGAGGTAATTCTCAGTCTGCCATTCTTGACCGACAGTAATGAGCAGATCAGATTGCGGTCTGCCGTGTACCTCAGGCAAGGGGTTGCAGCTGAAAAGTATGCAGAGGTATGTTAAAGGGCAATGAGGGATATAACAGTATTGTGGAAAGGTTTTCTGATTTAAAACACTTTTCCCCCCATCCTCCTTCACACCTTACAGTACCTCCACCAAACCCCATGCATCTTTCATCCATGTCCCCTCCATCAACCCGGAAGATACAAGAGAAATGAGAAAATAAAGACAGTAGAATAACTGGTTCTTTCTTTGGGAGAAAAAGAGTGCGATGGCAAGAGAGGGCCACAAGAGAGAGACCCTCATTAAAAGGCAGTGTCTTAGCTTCACAACCATCCCACCACTTCACTACGCTGTCATGCAGTGATGTATCGCTCTGCATAGTGCTACCAAGGCCTTTATTCCCACTCTTCTCCATGTTTCTCGACTCTACGGCCAATTAAACGCCCACTGGAATCGAGAGAAGGAAGTTACACATTGAGTACTCCACAGCATGGAGAGAAAAACTGATGAAAGGACATGTCTCTTTTTGTCTACTTAATAGCTCCAGGACGCTGAGTGGCATTTAATGGCAAGCGTGCGAATCGTGAGTTGCGGACTATCACTTTATGTTTCCAACAAGTCGCTGACCTAACACCCTGGTATGAAAATGTTTATTTAAATGATGGATGCTACAAGGAACAAGTTATTGACTGTTGACATAAATCATATTTGCACCTCAGCATATCAAGATCAACTTTATGTCTTTAAGAGCAACTTTATAAGCTATTAGCTTATAAAGTCACAGCAGTGAGGATGTGATATGATCTGTTATACACTGAGTATTGCCATGTTTGACACTTTATCTTATTTCTGCAGCAGGATACATGATGTAGTGTGTATAATCTTCAGTACATCACCTGTTTGACCCTTTTATTGGTAGCTGTGCCTGGGAACACGGGGTCAGTGTGTGGATGCATTAGCACAAGTGTTGAGGCAGAATCTAACTTAACAGTGGGGCAGCCAGCTTTGCTGCTTCTCATTCTGCCCATGTCACTCAGGCTGACACCATAAATCTCACTTATTTTCAGATCCAACCGAGACATGGGGAGAAATTACGGCCCAGAACACATTACCAGCCACAGCGGCGTGCTGAATGCTAACAGAGAGATCTTTGATAAAGCAGACAGGCAGTTTTCCCACAGATTATTGAACAAAAGACCCCTGTCTCGAAGACTGGGGATTGCAGCTTTGCCTTTAAGTGCAGCATAAACTCCAGCATCAGCAAATGAAAATTTAAAGTCTTTCAAAAATGTATAACTACCAAAAAGAACAAATAGGTATGTTGGTAAGGGTATACATGCATGTCATGTCATTGGCAGGGTTGCTTCATCGTTCAATATTTGGTATCATTATTTGATTGCTTTGTCTTTTTAAAAATCTTCAATTAGACAAAAAAAAGAGATGTTCTTTTTTTGGTTTGCCTTTCTCTGACAATGCACCTAAAATAGATGCTAAAGTGTGGATTTATTGTAAAAATGCTTAAAAATGTATCATAATATAAGCATTTTGATAACAGCCAATATCGATAGTTATAGATTAGTTTGTTGTTTTACCTTTTTTGAATATACTCCAAAACGGCATGTCATTCTGGATAGGAGTTTAAATTATATAAAATGTTATCTGACATATTTAGTATTGATTTTTAAATGAAAAATCTACTGAATTTAGCTAATGGAATGTGGAATTTCTTGTAATCATGTTATAATTTTTTTTCAAATAAGATTTTTCATAGGAGATGTAACACTCTTTAACATACCCTACAGTACTACCCTAACCCATTAGGCTTATTTTACCTAATCTTTATGCGTTTTCTTTTTATTGAACTAAAGTAAATGTATGTCTGGCTGATTGATGTATGGGTTTATAATAAATGTGTATGTGTGATGCATATTGTCACGTCTTGGTTGAGGTTTGGAGGACCCAAATGCAGAGGCAGAGGTGAATAATAGTAGTTTCAATGAAAATGGTAAAGAAAGGTAGTCCAAAAATCCAACTAAAAATGTAACAGACCAAAACCATGGAGACATCAAGGGAAAACACGTACAAGGAGCCAGGGAGAGACGAGGGGAGACGACTACAGCGAAGACAGGACCGGCAACAACAAGGAACCAACAAAAAGTGAGAGCAGAGGGAGAGCATCAATAGCTGACAAAGACAAAGGGAGGGCTAACGAGCTGATAAGGAGCAGGTGTGAGGAGACAACGAGGGAGCCAAGGGGAAAGGAACACACACACAAGAGGGCAACAGAGGACAGAGGAAAACATGAGAACTAACATAAATCTAGAAATTACAACCAAATAGGAGTTAAACCAATAAAACTAGAAAACAAGGAGCAAAGTAAAGCACAACAGAACCAAAACCATGACACGTATGTTTAGATGCTCAAATCAATCAGTTTTTTTTTCAATGGAACATTTCAATAATTCATGTGGTGCAAAAAGTCCTTTACAACTTAATAAAAAAAAACAAGAACATTTTAAGACAAAATAGATAAGAAATGTCTAAAGGTAAGAAAAAACAAAACAATAAAAATAAAATATAAAAAAATGCATTTATATCATTTCTTTTTTATTCTGTCAGAAGATTTGAAACCCATACATTCATATTTTGACAATGGGATGCCTTATTGGCTGATACTGCTCTCCAAAGCCCTTTAACAATTACCTGTAAGCCATACTTAGAGGCCAATTCACTTAGACACTAGCAGTAATGGCAGCCTTTGTGCTCTGCACAGTAAATAATAAATAAAAAAAAACTCTCTAATCCCAACACCTACCTTAAAAACAAAAGAACAACGATTAAGTAAAAGGAATCTAAGGTTGAAAAAAAATATTTCTTGTTGTCATTTAACATGTCTTTTTTTATGTATATTTCATCTGATCTTTGGAAATGAGCTCCAAGTCTTTGAAGTTAGAAAAACTCAATACTAACTTAGTCACTCCTAATTTTTTTCAGCTAGTAGAGACATACTGGTAAAGTTTAAAAAGTACTTCCAATATAAATATGTTAGGGGTGTTAATAATTTTGGACTAAAAACTGGGGATAATATTCTGTCATGGAGAAAATTACAAATCACCTTTTTTGCCTTTTTTACCATATTTCATCATGTAATGTACCTTTAGAAGAAGGAATCAAATAAAACACAGTGGTTTAACAGATTTTCCTTGACTACATAAACTTGTTTCTTTCTATCCTGTAATTTTTTTTTAGATACATACAGTATATGACCATTATTTAAGATCCAGTATGATCTAGTGTTTTTGGTCAAAAGGGAGAAAAATAACTTGCTTACTGCAGTATTGCGTTGAATACAACTCCTTTAGAAAGCTGTTTTTAAAAAGTGTAAAATTCAAGAGCTTTAAACATAATAGCAGGTGATTTTTTTTTTATATATATATATATATATATATATATAAAATTACATTTGGAAAATGACACATTTCAAATGTTGATCATATTTAAACCTCATCAGGCACTTGGCAAATTTTCCCACTTTCAAAAGGCCCCACTTCATTGTGTCTCTATTCACACTGCTTCAAGCTTCTGATGTGCACCACTGGCTTCCATTTTGTGTTTAATTGCGCTGCTTGTGTTTAAGTGTGTGGACCACTGATGCATCACCATGGAATCCCGCAGTGGCTTATTACTGCCAGGCTCCGCTATCTGCTGTTCCTAACCTGCTGGGTCATTTCCAGCTGCTGTAATCTAACATTAGCCTCCGCTTTTACCGGGTCCCAACCATTTACCCCCTTATATATTATAGATGACCCCCAGAAAATGGAAGAATCCCAGCAGACATAGAATTAATTTACCGCAGTCCTCAATTTTAAGGAAAATTGAATCAAAGTCAGCGCCACAGACAGAGAGGAGGTTTATATTCCAGTGTCACAGTCTATAAAACCTGAATGAAAAGCTATTTGATGATTAAGTGTTTTTTGTGATTCATTGGTATCTGTTGGTTTCACTAATAATAATTTCACTGTAAAGTCGCAAAGTCTCCCAAAGCCCAGACTTCTTTCAATCAAACCTAATCCCCTTTTTCTCTCTCTCTTTATTTTTTTGAATGAGTCTCATTTTAAGGCTCACGAATACAAGTCTTTACAAACTGAGTTGACAGTGAGTGTTCATATATTTTGGGAATACGCATGAACGCGGATGTGAAGTCAGTCCTGTCGGTGCTCATCAGGTTTAGCTGGAAAACTCTAAACAAATGTGACATTTAATTCCGCAGACATCCTTTTACTCCAGAGATAGATTTTTTTTTTCAAAAGAGAAGGAAGAAAAAGCTGAGGATCCCACAAATCTTTAATGCAATGGGGGTGATGGGGAGAAAAGTGCCTTGGGGTTCCTGACTATTGAAATACAGGATATCGAGGGAGAGAAGCCTTTGTGTAAGATGGCACCAATAGCAGAATGGGAGCAGCTCATAATAAGAGACTTTTGTCAGGTTTAAAAATTAGAAGAAGTAATTTGGGTCCAACAAAGTAAAGCAGGCTTGTTTGTTGTTCAGCCCAACCATTACGGCTGTTATTGACAAAAGAAGGAGCTATTTGCAGAGTTTAATATCAGCATAAGTTCAGTGCAGGTTGTTCATCTTTTATGCTTTGGTAAGTTTAGAGAGTAAAACTTACCTTGTACGTATCTAATTGGTCCCAGTTATCTTCATCGACAAAAGTGTTGCGTGTTACTGTGTGTCTGTAATTAAAGGTTAAGATTTCTGTTCGGAGTTGTGGCAATGAACTTGAGAAGCAAAGCTGTCTAGACCAATTAGTTCAATTACAAAAAGCACTTCTTCTGCAGTGGAGGTGAAAATTGGAGGATTTGGTGGTCTTAGTGAGAAAAGGATATGGTCTAATTGGGCACTAAATAATAAGAACCAGACTGCTGGGGAGGTAGTTCTGGTATATTTATGATTACTTTGCCAAAGCCTTTCCCAGCATTTCAGTTATTTTGGTTTATAAGTTTGTCAACATCTCTTGTTTTTGGTGTTAAGGCTACTAGTTGAAAATTACAGTACAGAATCGTATATTTTCTTAGCTGTACACAATTAACACTGATCCTTCACACTTCCTCCAAGACATTTCACAATTTCCCTGGTCTGCTACTATATAATGATGTAGTTATATGGATTGGTATATTTGAACTGGAAAGTGAAACAAACATCCGGCCTTCTACAAAACATTAATCAAATAGGTGTTGAAAGGTGTTTAAAAAAACTGAGCAGAATCCGGTTGTCGGCGATTTAAGTCTGTTTTGTGGTTGCCATGACCCAGGTAAGTGGGCATAAAAGGACATTCTGTCTACTTTACTCACTTAGACTGAAGGTGGATTTATGCTCAGAAACCAGGTCGTCTGCTTCAGACACTCTGCTACAACTCTCAGAAATTGTAGGTGGCCGCAGACAGGCTGCCTCTAAATGGTCAAACCTACATCCATTTTACACTATGCATATTTCCTGTTTGTTACCTTATTGGCTTGTTTTGTTTGTATGACCACCATTGTGGAAAACGACTTGTGAAGATGGACCAGCTAGAAGAGCGTGGTGCGGGAAAACGCTGGGACCTTTTTTCCACCTGGACCTTTTTCGCCCTCATGTTTCTCCGTTGTCGCATAAAACTTGTCCCCCCTTCCTCACCACCTCGGCCGTATTTAGACCCACAGCCACAGCTAGTTCCTGATCGTCCCTCTTGCGTTTTGGCGTGGAATAACATAGCGCAGACAACGCTTCAATATTGGGCATAAATCAAAAATATCTGCATCATACCTGCAACAAGCTCACTGCGACACACTGCTGCGGGAGTATAACCAGTCCTTTAGACTTAGGGAGACTTTGTCATTTTGTACACACAGAGTGTATACAAAAAGAAGTTTTGTTCAGTACAGTTCTCAAGAAAAAGTTCAGTTTTTAAAGTGCAGCAGTGATCAAATATAAACATAAGGCTGGGATATGATTTACGGTTTCCAACATTTAGCCCTTTTTTTTTACTGTCTACTATTACTTATACTAAATTATTTGCATGCATTTGACCTTGCACATGGTTTTGAGTTGAAAAATAGAATTACCAGTTACAATAAATACCTTAAAATTGTATAAATTTTTTCAACTCTTACACTCCACAGCGCAGGGCTGAGAAAATCATTTAACAGCATTGATAAAGGCTATTGTATGGCTAAGTACAGTAAAACCTCAACCTCTTCAGAAACAACAAGCAGGATCCATTAAAGAAAGTGCAACTAACAATGACAAGCAGTGGATAAAAAGAGCATCATATACAGTGTTGAAGATAACAGCATGTAGGGCAATTGTGCCCCCAACCAACCCCCCAGAAAAATATGTATTTGTAAAAAAAATAAAAGTGGAACCTGTATTGTAGTATAGAACAGCCATAAATAAATCAAAATGCTATGATTTACCTAACTATATATTTTAAAAGAAGTTAATAAATACACATAAGACTGAGCTGAAATTAGCTCCAAAGAGCTGAAATGAGATAAGGAGGGTATTTAACTAAGTAATTAGGTAAAAGATCTTGTAGACAAATATTGAACTCATGACAAAATGGAGCAGAATGATTTTTTTTTTTTTTACACTTGTTCCATCAAATCTCTTCCTATATTTTACAGGAAAAACTAGAAACACACAAGCTGACACATT
The DNA here is from genome assembly GCF_000732505.1 of Cyprinodon variegatus. Taxonomy (NCBI): domain Eukaryota; kingdom Metazoa; phylum Chordata; class Actinopteri; order Cyprinodontiformes; family Cyprinodontidae; genus Cyprinodon; species Cyprinodon variegatus. Next base: position 7,146 of record NW_015151353.1, read on the forward strand.
TTATGACAGAAGGAGCACCTAATATTAAAATTAGAGATAAAAAGTAATTCTAATAATTATAATTCAACAGCTTCAAATTAAGTTTAGGTTTGCACAGTTGATGTTGCATTAATAGAATAGAATAGAAATAAAAAAAATACTCTAAAATTACACATTTAACAAATTAATTTATCAGCTAATTTTTTTTTATATTGTGTTTTACATAATTATTAGTGCATTCAGTTTCTGTTCTTTTTATACCGCTTTTCGAAGAGCAGTTCATGTAAGTTTTTTTGTTGACCTTAAATTGTATTTTCCCTTTCTAGGACACTGAGATTCTGAACACGGCTGTCCTGACTGGAAAGACGGTCGCTGTCCCAGTAAAGGTAGTGACCATTGCAACAGACGCCTCTGTCACTGATGTCTCTGAAGCAGTGAAATGTCGCTCGACAGACGAGGACGTGGTCAAGGTCAGTAAGGTGCCAGTAAAAGTTACAACTTTCATTATTTTCATAATCCTAAACACACTTTCTGAGGCCACTTTAAGTGTTAACTGATCATTTTCAATTAAATTCAATTCATTCATATCATCTCCAGGCTCTTTACAGAGACAATCCAACCAGATTTTATCAAACAAAAACCAACTGATTGTATTGACTTATTGACTTGAAGGCAATCCCTCACACTAAGCATGCTTGTAGTGACAGTGGAGAGAAAAAACATAAAGGTTGTTGTATGTTCACAACTTCAATTTTGGCCAGCATTGTCAGTTATCTGTCATTGCTGGTGTTGCATTGATCATCTAAATGCATTGCCTTATAAATAATTAAGTTGTATTACTTTTTCACAACTTGTCCCTATAAATAAAAAGCTTACTGTCTATTGTTACTTGGATTACATAGGTTAGTGCATTTCATGATTTTTATGTCTTTTTACAAACAAAAGTCCAAAACAGGGGCTGAACATTCGCATTTAGTCTTCCTGAGGCTTTTGCCGGAAGATAAGCTGCAAGAACTTTGTTGTGTCTAAAAATTGTTGTGTCTTAAAGTAATAATTAAGAAAATCTGATTAAAAAAAAAAAGTATAATTTCCTTCTCTTTTGTCTCCTTTCTTTGTTGCACCTGTCTCCTAGTATTTCTGTTCTAAGTAATGTATTGAACAGAGTTCTCTCAAATAGTCAAAGTCTTTGTGCAGGTTTATCCCTGACCTGCACGCTGCATGTTTCTTTTTTCTATTTTAGTGTCAGCCCCCTTTTGTTTTGTTTTTATAGGTCTTACTTAAATACAACATGAAGCACAACAGAATGAAAAGTCCCCTGCTGAGGTAGACAACTAAACTTTATTTTCAGAAACAGAAAGCACTCTTCTGCAGAATGTCAACAAATCAATCAAAAAGCAAAAAAAAAAAAGATAAACTGTTCTTGCATCTGTCCGTTTCAGAAAAAAATGCCTAGAAAAATCCCTTTAGTACAGCAAGATTGTGAAAAGCAAATTAACTTAACATCTTGTAAATGTGAAATAATGAAACAGATCAAAGTATGATGCCTTAAAATTCCTCTTTCTGCTAATCCAAAGAGTCTTATCACATAGTTAATTTAATACCGCAGGGAGGATTCACTTCAGAGTAAAACAAAGATGAGAAAAGTCTTGTGCTTAGGTTTTCATTTTGTTTATATTTTTAAGTAATTGCCTCTAGCTATTTAAACATGAATTATCCATCCGTCCATCTATTTTCCATCACGCTTTATCCCAGCTGGCGACACGAGGAAGCTGGTGCCTATATCCACCTGTCTATGGGCGAGAGGCAGGGTACACCCTGGACAGGTCGCCAGTCCATCACAGGACAACACAGAGACAAACAGGACAAACAACCATTCACACACACACACCTAAGGAGGATTTATAGAAGCCAATTAACCTAACAGTCATGTTTTTGGACTGTGGGAGGAAGCCGGAGTACCAGGAGAGAACCTCTACATGCTCAGGGAGAACATGCAAACTCAGTGCAGAAAGAACCCGGTCCTGGAATTGAACCCAGAACCTTCTTGCATGAATTCATTTATCGTATTTGGATCAAATGAGTCGCTCAGCATTGACTGAAAACATTACACAGAGAAACTTCAATGTGCATTCTGACATACAGTAAATGAATATTAGTAGACATGATGCAAACTCAGCCTCATAATATATATATATATATATATATATATATTTATATATAATTATAAATAAAGGGTATTCCAGCAAAAACCGCTGCAGCCATGTTTGTTTTGCTTCTAGCTTTCCACCTCTGCTGGAAGTGTTAATACATGTCACTGTATTTCATTGGTCTGAAACATTTCCGTTTTGAGGCTAATGTATCTGTTGACTTCTAGCAAGATGTATTTTTGGCAGTTTGTAAATTAAAAAATCTCGTGACACCTTTGTTGCAAATTACTTTGCATCTTTCTTGCAAGGTAAGCATAGAGCTGGAAATAATGTTTTTTTTCTGTATTATTTTGCTTCTCTGGATGTAGATTTTAATGACTAAGGTTAGAGGTACTTCTGGGTGACTAGCGTGGCAGTGTTGTGTATTGTTATTGTTCCCAGTATATACTGTAGTTACTTCACATGTTGCAGTTGCATTATGTGTGATAAAAGCCATATGTATTCTACACTGAACACTTGTTGAAATTTTAAGCACAAAAAGCACATGCCCAACTACAGATCAGCTCTTCAGGTTTACCATTTTTTATTTGCATTCAGTTTAAGGTCTTATGTGCACCAAGTTCAGGCATAAAGTTGATGTTTTAGAATTCACCTCTTCTTTAGAGCAGTGTTGAAACATCCGCATCAACAGTAAAAACAACACTGCAGTGTTGTCTATTCATTAGTTCCTTTGAAAAATCTTCCATATTCATTTTGGTCATGAACTCAAGGTTGGATTGTGAGCAAGCGTTCATAACCGGCTGCCAAGGGAGACGGTTGTGGGGATGTTACAGGTGCATACCTTCTCCTTGCACTGAAATGAGGTGTAGCTTACAATATGCAGAATAGTCTAGGCAGCTTAATTGCTTCTGTCAAGTTAGCTGTGTGAACACACCACAGATGGACTCACCCCACCTCCCATGCTTTCCACTCCTATCGCTCATATCTACTGTGGATTGTATCTGTCTGGTGAGTTGTTAATTTCCTGGGCTAGATCCAGCGACAGCCCTAATGTTCTCTGTAAGTATTCTCCCGTTAGCTGCCTAATGGGTTTGATTAATGTGGCAGCAGATCCTCCTGGACGTTTATGTTAGTCTGTGAGGCAGAATGACAGAAAGTATGTTACATACAGAACAAGCGTGCCCTCCGCCTGGGTGGGAAGCTATAAACTCCAGCAGGGTGAATCATTCTAAAATGGCTAATGTTAAACAAATAAAAAACGTGTTTTGTTTATTAAGTAATAATGCCTGTGAGACTACATAGCAAGCAGGCTCTTGTTTGTCAGCGGAACGCAAAAGGCAAGCCAAGTTTATTTGTATAACACAATTCAGTACCAGCATTTTGTTTGTTTTTTTATTGACATTACTCTGTCACAAGTACAGTACAGCATAGGTAAATTTACTCTCTGCATTTAACCCATCCCCTTGGGGAGCATTGGGCTGCCATTTTCGGCGCCCGGGGAGCAGTGTGGGGTTAAGGGTCTTTTTTTGCTCAGGGGACCTAGAGTGGTAGCCTGTGGAAGTAGGATTCAAACTCACAACCTTAGGATTCCAAGCTCTATGCTATAATCACTAGGCCACCATTCCCCACAACAAGAACAGGTCAAAGTGAATTACATGAAAATAGAAGAAAAATTTAAGCAGAATAAAAGCAAATAAAAATAAAAACATGATTAAAACAGGTAGTAATACTAATGAAACAGTTGGACCCCAATCTTTAACTAATGATACCTCAGTTTGCAGTCAAAGGCACCCCAAAAAAATGGGTTTTAACTTTGACTTCTCCATGTTTGGTTCTAGTTCTGTGTGGAAAGAGTAGACTGGACCTAGAAGACCTGAGTGGTTTGGTAGGTTGATCCACTGACCACAAATCTGTTATGTATTGAGGTGCTGATCCATTCAGTGATTTATAGACTAACAGAAAGATTTTAAAGTCTATTCTCTGAGATGCAGGGAGCCAGTGGAATACTTCAGAACCAGGCTGATGTGCTCTACTTTCTTTGCTCTAGTGAGAACACAGGCAGCAGAGTTTTCGATCAGCTGCAGCTGCCTGATGGACTTTTTAGGTAAAACTATGAAGAAACTGTTGCTTTAATCGATTCAACTAAAGATAAATGCATAAATGGGTGTTTTTAGCTCCTGCTTGGACATTAGTCCTTTAATTCTGGAAATGTTCTTCAGGTGATAAAAGGCTGACTTAGTAACTTTCTGTATATGCCTTTGACGCTTCAGGTCTGAGTCCATCATGACACCAAATTTCAGCCATAATCAGTGGTTTCTAGCTGTAGTAACTGAATCGTTGAGCTAACCCTGGATCTCTACTCCGAACATTATTACCTCTTTTTTTTTTTTTTTTTAAGACAACCATGTTCTAGTTAATTATTTTTACAATGATTGAGAAACCTGACAGAGATAAAGCTACATTGTGAAATTTACGGATTTACGGACATAAATGTAATATATTATCTATATGTATGCTACTTAATATTACCTATTACCTATGAACTGAAAGTTTTTATGTTGGTACTGACTTGTAAAGTAGATTTTTTATAAGGTATAAGTACTAGCAGCTCACTTAGTAAATTTAAAGATTTTAACTACTTTGGTTTGCTCAACGGACTTAGTTTATTTCCTTTATATTAAACATTAAGTTTTTCATGTTAACACAAAAAATATATATATTTCTGAGCTCAGAAAAGATGTTTTTTTTGTTTTTTTTATACAGGGCACTACTTTGTTAAATGAATTTTAAAAAATCTGGTTTATCTTTAGGCAAGAATATGAAAATAACAAAAATATTTTTTTTATTTTAAAAATATATATTTTACTCATTCTAACTTGAAGATTTTGACCGAGGTTGCTCAAAGCTTATAAATCACTGCTCTGGTATGAAGGTAGATTTGATTCTTTATTATTCAATCAAAAAAAAGGTTGCTTCAATCAAAAAATATATTTTCAATTAAAAATATCTTCATCTACCTTCATAAACGTGCCCTTTTCAGGTATGTTCTTAACAATAGTTAAATTTTATTTTGTTAATACAGACATGCTGCCTTTACCACAAAATATTTTCTTAAGTGGGTCATAAAATAATAATAATAGGCTCACATCTTTGCAAGTTTTCAAATGTTTTAGCATTTCTTGCGGTTTAGATAATTTTGGGATTGTAGCCGAGAAAAGTCAGACATTTTGGAGCCGCCAGAAGCTCCACTGTCCCAGTGGAGAATAGTCCAAGAAGAAGAGCTTTTCAGTGAAAGCTGTTAGGCAGCACAGAGTCCTCTGATATCTGTATCAGTTTAACACCTTGGGAGCCCTGGTGGAGAACAATCTGCTCTATGACAGGCTGTAGCCAGAGGGGGGGACCCACCCTTATGGGAACATTCAAACGCCTCATTAGGCAACTCCACCAACCTCTTTTGCATTGGCATCACGCAGCAGAAGGGCATTAACACGGTACTTTTTTGTCCGGACTGTTTATTCACTAGAGGAAGAAAGATTAAACACTCATTTGACTTCTATTTGTCCAATTCTGCTGTAAGGAAATCTCTTGTGTTCCAGTGTAGTCTTAGAGGAAGTTCTCTGCACGCCTTATGGCTCTCCCATTGGGCTTTAATGAGCCTGCAGAAGTGTGAGCAGGTTTTTGCCAAACTCAATATGATTTCCAGCTGAATTACAAAAAAAACATACATATACATCTTCATTTTTATGACTTTCCTTTTCAACAGTTTAAAAAAATGTTGGCTTACCAATCATAATAGTTATTATCACATCTTTGACCATGCAAGAAAAATCCCTTAAAGACCCAGAAAGAAAAAATGAGATTATAAGGCAGCCTAAAACACAGCAGAAAATCGCTGGAGACTAATGTTTTGTACGTCTGGAATGATTAACTGAGGAGCCAATGCACAACAAAAAAGCAACAGAAACTGAAGGATTTTTATAGGATCATAATGTGAAGCTTTATATGGTAAAATATCTAGTGAGGAGGAAGACTAATGAGAATAGAGGAGAAGGAGTCCTGTGTCCCAATAAGCCAACCAAATTTTATTGATAAAGCACTTGCTACAGCTGTTGATCTGCAGTGCAGTGATGCACTGGAATATGGCAGCATACCTTTGGGACTGGCTGTTTGGACCCTGGGCACTCTTGCATACAGCACCTGTGACAGCATAGGGCACCAAATGCTGTTTGGGGATCACCCAAAAAATCAAGCACATAAAAAGATAATCAATAGTTCCTTTAATAATACATTGAATCAGAAAAAAATACATAACATAACACTTATATAATGTGAAACAATTACAGAGGAGAAATGAAGAATGGGTTTGTAAGGTGAATGTTTAAAAAAACACTCTGAAGTAGGGCTGTCTGTGTTAACTGATGAATGTTCCCCTTTAACTCCAGTGATGAATCTTAACAATCAGATTGGAAGAAGTCTTTTAGCCTCACCTTTCATCCAATCCCCCTTTGATGCTCTTCTGATGCAAGCCTATCAGCCCTGTGCACGCCCCCACCAAGGCCAAGCATCATCTAGGACTTTGCTTTAACATGCAGTTACCTCTAAAGGAACCATACATGTATTTCAACAAATAAAAATGATAAATGCAGTAGTTATATTATCCCGTTGACCTTATTTAATCTGCCCTGATTAAAACATGATTTACTCTGAACAGCAGTGTTGCAGTCTGCTCATTTAAAATACGCCTTTTTTGATCGTATGGGTCAGTTTCCTCTAAGGAAGACATTTTTGGTGTTTCTATTGTGTTATGTCAAACTAATACAGCTTAATACAGTAAAAACTCTTTTTCCAGCAGCTCTTTTAGGATGAGTTCTAAGTCTGTATTCAACTATTCATTGTTTCTTTGATTTGATTCCTCATTTTTTAACTTTTCTTTTTTCTTTTTTCCACCAAGAAAAGTTAATTTTTTTTTCATAAAACCATCTGAGTATGTGTGACAATCACTTTTAGTGAGAATACTACAGTATAATAGACTTTTTTTCTAGAACATTCTTTATAATTGTGAGTTTGGGACTGTTGCAGTCATAATATAGATTTGCACTGAAACATATTTGTCTGTCCTGATGCTCAATCTAATATTAAATTCACCAAAAAGAATTGACCTCTGTTAGGGTAAATTTAAACATTTGAAGGAATTAGAAATCAATTTGTAATTAATTATGAATTATCTATGAATATTAATGCAACTAAACACAAGTTAATATTTTAATTGATTGACCGACCTGCCTGCAACTAAACATTACCGGGATAGGCCAAGTTACAGTTTTTGTCGTTGTGGGTAAATCTGGACCAATTTGACCATCGTAGTGTTTTGTTGTTGTTTTTTTTATCTTACCAGCAGCGTGAAATCAGTCGTTGTAAAGTGAGGACATTTTTTCTGGTCCTCACAGGTTTCAGGTTTAGGGCTAAGGTGTGAATTGGGTTAGAGATAGGTATACACCGGTAATGTTTTTGTTTAGAGTTATTTTCAGGGTTAAGGCACAGAGAGAGTTGAAAATAGCTAAACAATTGATGGAAGTCAAAATATGGTCCTCGCTGCATATATATGCATGGGTGTGGAGGAAGAGGTGGAGCACCACAAAGCACCCAAATGGCTCGCACCACCTCTGCCTGATTATTAAGCATTAGAATGGCCTTAATACACTGGACCAATCACATCTGCTAAACAACCACCTGATCTTCAGAGAAACACTCATTCAGTAATGCCCACTGCAGACATAACAGAACATTGTATAGCTAAGCCACAGCACATTATTTCACAAAACCTTTAAAGAATAGCCACCTTTATAGTGAGCCATGCAGTACTTGTGTAGTCTTACGGTTAGGTTAAAAAATGTAGGTTCGTAAAAGATGGACTGAGTTCACACAGAAAGGGATTCTCAACAGCTTCTGCAGAAGGGGAAAGAGCTCCAACCCAACTTTTCAACACTCTCTCCCTCGGACCTCCTCTGCAGAGCTCTTTTATTAACAGAGCATAACACATGACACATGGTTACAAAACATATTGTATTGTTCTGTATTGTTCTGACAGGACAATTGATCAGGTCATAAGACAGGATGCTCCACTGACTGAATCACAAGACAGAGCGGTCTTCTGATTGAATCATAAGACAGAGTGAAGCGTCTCCTTTCCTCCAATGTTTTATATGTACATACATTCATTTTATAATCATCATTGAATAAACCTAACAAGGTGGAGAAAGGCAATGATAGAAGTGAAAGTTTTTTTTTTCATTTGCAAAACACATACACAACCTTCAATAAACCTAACACTTACTTTCTCCATATATAATCAGTTTGGGTTTATTTTCTCTTGAGGGTTAAACAGCGGTATTGTAAGTTATAGCTCTCCATAGAGATGCCATTTGCTCAAACTGTGCACTGGTGCTTCTTAGATCTGGTATGAACATCCACCCTGGCTGATCTGATTGTAAGAAGGCTTAACAATGAAAAATCGCAGCTGGTTTTAAAATCCCTCCTGAGCACTTGGGTCCCTGCACCCTGCTTTATGTGCAGGTGATTACACGGCTACACCATATAGTTGGCTGTCAGCTTAGTAATAAACTGGTCCATTGATGTTTCTGAAACATCACAAATACTTTGTATAACGCAAACTACATTAATATTCAGACACGACTGAGATTCACCAGAGACACATTTTGTTGGAATGCAAATTCAGGTTCACTGGTGCAGTTTTAAAAGACAGTTTAAAAGAAGGACTAGAGAATAAGTTGTACAGGACTTTTCAGAACTCAGCATCACAGAACAGAGATTTCAGCTCATTGAAAAGCACTGCAGTAAAACACCTGACAGCTTGCTGGCACACATGTTTTAGCTAAAGTACATTCTACTGCATATAATTTAATCTACCTATTATATTACAAAGATTTTGCTCACTGAATTTAATTTTTTTTTTAACCACAGTGGGTCAATATTATTATTTAGATTAGCTGATTTTGGTTACGAGTGTTTTTATGCTTTAAAAACTAAAAGCTGCTCAGTTAACTTGCTGCTAGCCCTTCAATGAGTCGCAAGATGGATTGTGTTTCAGCTGACAAACTAATCAAGGAACAGGTGACCCTTTTTTGATGCTAAGGAAAACCATTCTCAGTGTGTTCTGCCTTTAGCTCCATCTGGACATGATTGGGTCATGTTTGTGCAGACTGTTAATCTAGTTTTTATCACAACATTCGGTCTCTCACTGAAGTTAAAATACTGATATGCAATCAGACTACAGCTTGTTAGGGTGAACTTTGACACAGACTGATTGCTGAAAGCGCGTCGATGGTCACCTTCAAGGCTGCAGGCTCTGCAGCTTCTCTAACAACACGCACCCACAAAAGAAGCATCAACAACCGGTGTTGTTACAAACACACACAGCAGAAACATGATTTTCATACTAGACTGAAAGGGAGAGGTTTAATTACCACCATAGGGAGGTCTAAAGTCTAAACCACTGATTTCCCACCCAAACTTTTTTATAACCAATTATTTTTATTTTGTTTCACTTCCTTTGTTGTTTAAAACCTGTATGCACCAAATGATCTGGGATATATTGCCCTGCTAATATTACTGGGCTGAACTGAGAAAGTCAAATATCAATCTTTAATAAATTCTCTCTTTTGTTCTTGTATTAACAAACACGGTTTTCTGTTCTGTTTTTTTTTTTATTATGGTAAACTATCTTCTAATAAGATACATGCACACTTTTAGTGGTCTGGCTGTTGACTCCCTGTTTGAGATTTCTGCCATATTCAATTCAATTCAATTTCAATTCAGATTATTTATAATATATATTAACACCAATTCACAACATGTCATCTCAAGGCAGTTTACAATTTAACCAGATAATACAGTCAAATTGATTCAAAGTTTTCTATCTAAGGAAAACCAGTTGATTGCATCGACTCATTGGCTCAAAGGCAATCCCTCACACTAAGCATGCTTGTAGCGACAGTAGAGAGGAAAAAATCCCTTTTAACAGGAAGAAACCTCCAGCAGAATCAGGCTCAGTGTGAGCGGCCATCTGCTGAGACCGTCTGGGGTTCAAGGAGACAGAAGCAGAAATACAGAAAGAATCAAATTAGTTTAGGATTGTTCTTTTACCTAATGAAGTTGTCATTATTTTGTTATTGACTGTGGGTGAGGAGAAACTTGTTATCTTACTGATTTGCTTCCTGAACCCCTCAGGTTTCCTGCACAGATGACATTTGTTACTAAGAAGCTAAATAACCAATACAGCTGTTCAACATTTGCCTTGTAAAAAAATGTTTTTGTGAAGAAACAAGACTTGTCAGTGATCAACCTATTAGATTTCCAGGCAATGGATTTATAGATTTCATCACTACCCATATTTGATACTTCCTCTTTTTTTCAGTGGAAATTATTCAAAAAGCTATTTTCGCTTCAGAATTATTTGATATAAATATGTTTATGTGTACATTGATTGATGTGATGTGTTTGGAGTACAATCTATTTTTATAGTGAGGTTGGTATACCTCACGTCATACAGTAAAAAAAAACTTTGATTAATTTCAGTATAGAAAAGTTTAGCAGTGAAAGAGCTTTTTCTATATATAAACAGCCTACTCCCAAGTGACCTCCAACAAATATGACATGTAGTATTTCAGGGTTGTAATCCACTGAGCTGAGTCCTGCAGGTCAAGGTTGAAGTTATTTATAGAGCAGCAAGTTAGAAAGAGGACAAATAAAAAATCTGAGCAATTTGAGGTTTCTTCCTAGTGAAGATTTCTCTCATGTACAGAATTTACAGCATTCCTTCTCCTAATGTAGAAGGCAGTCTTAAATAAACATTTTGTCACTTCAAGTACCATGACTCAGCAGAACATGAGCAAATTTCGAGTATATTATAAAAACAAGTCGTTACTTTTGATCCCTGCAGTTTATGTGATTAATTTGCTGATTTAAACACAGCTGAAAGGTGACTCAAATGAAAGATGGAATTCTATAAAGGGGACATAATTGATCATGACTTTTTGGTCTTGAAAAATAGATTCCTAAATAAAGCTGCTCCTCAAATGTCATAAAATGCTCAGGGAAGGAATCCACTGAGATAAATACCCAATCAGAGACAACTTAAGGTCAATAAAAAGTGCATGATGCTGTGCAGAACTATTTTTTCCTGTGAAAAAATGACAAACATGGTGCTTAGATTATGCTTCCCTTTTTACACAGCCTTATTCAATGCAGAATTGCAGAAATTGTTTTTATTTTAAGCAGTGTGCTATACTTGCATCATATTTTTCCACTTTTATTGCTAGAGTTTGCATCAGTTTGTATATAAGTGTGTGTAAAGAAATTTAGAGCAAATAAAGAACTGTTAGACCTCTGTTTATATTTTAATATATTTAAAGCAAATATAAATTTCGAATGTTTCAAGAATGGTACTTTTGAACGATGCTTTGCTTCAGTCTGTCATGTTACAGCCACATACTTCAGTGTTTTATTAGGATTTTATGGGAGAAAGAAAAACATAGAAGTGAATGGTTATAAGGTGGAATGAAAATGTGATGTGCAGAAATCCCCCTTGACTCTGATACTCCTAAATAAAACACAGTTTAACCACAAATGCCTTCAGAAGACACCTAAACAGAGTCTATTTGTGTGTCCAACTCTCATTAATTTAAGTAGAGCTGTTCTGTTAAGACCTCTGAGTTTTTTTTTGAGAGCATTATTGAGTAATCAGCCACATGAAGCCCAAGAAACAATCCAGAAGGATCAGGAGAATATTTCTGAAGAATCCCAAAGGTAGAAAAATGCAAAGTATTTTCACAATACCTTGCAATCACTTATTTGACGCAGGGAGGAGTGTGACACACTTGAAAACCTACCAAAAACATGACCATCCATCTAAACTGACAAGGGGACGAAGGAGAGAATTCAAGAGAAGAGAGACTAACACTTATTGTGCGCTACACGTATCTGGACTTTGCAATAAAAAAAACATAGTTGAAAAGGTCTGGGGGTAAAAGATATATATTTTTATGAGAAATGGATGGATTAGGTAAAAAAAAATTAACTTTTTGACCTATGCTACACGACCATCATGAAATTTTGTGGCAGCCTTATGCTGAGGGGATTCTTCTATTGAGCAGGGGCAGAAAAGCTGACCACAGGCGATTTGAAAATGGATGGAACTAAGCAAAATTCAATTTAGTTTATTTATATAGCACCAATTTACAACACAAATAATCTCTAGGCACTTTACAGAGACAATACAATCAGATTGGTTAAAAGTTTCTATTAAGGTAAGCCTGTTGTTTGCATTGACTCATTGATTTGCAAGACAGGCTCCTCCTAAGCTTGCTTTAATGATTTTTGCTTGCATTGACTCTTCAGAAATCCCTCACACCTAGCAT
>NW_015151353.1:20585-22427 GCF_000732505.1 Cyprinodon variegatus
GCTCCCCAAGAGGAAAGTAATTTTCCTCTGGGATTATTAAGGAAAAAAAAAAAAAAAAAAAAAAGAATATCTTAGGAAATCTTTGTGAAAGCAGATAAATGAAGGCAACATCCTCTTACTGTCACAGACCCCTTGCCAATCCCTGTGCTGGACCACAGTGTGGATGTGTCCTTAGGAACTAAAAGTATCAGACTAGCAGACCCTGTCCAGTTTTCCTCAGGTTCAAAGAAATGATTGCTGCCCTTCTTCCACTTTTCCAGAATGTCAGCTTCACACTGTGAAGGACCTTTCATCTTGTTCAAAGTTGTTAGTGGAATACCGCTGTACATCAGGGCAGAGCTCAGAAGAGAAAACCCTTTAATAAACTTATAGGGCAGAGATTGTGTGCAGCGTGCACATTCTGTGTCCGACTGCTCTGTGTTTCTGTGTAATTCAGTGTGTAGTTATCCGGTGAAGCTGTCAATTGAGCTCCACAGTAAATGCACCCTTACCTAATCCCTCCCTCTCCTCCTGTGCAGGTGTCTGACAGGTGTGACTATGTTTTTGTGAACGGCAAGGAGATGAAGGGCAAGATGAAGATGATGGTGAATTTCACTTACGGATACCTCAGCGCTCAGCTGGAGCTCTGTGTGTGGATCCCTCGTCTCCCCCTCCAGATTGAGGTGTCAGATACGGAGCTGAGCCAGATCAAAGGGTGGAAGGTGCCCATCGCAGGCACAGGTCAAAGGTAAGACAGCACATCAACCTGTCTGCTGGATCCACCGCTGTATCTATGAGCTCAATCCTGAAAAGCATCTGAAAAGGATAAACCTACACTCTATTCATCTTGTGTTGCCTAGATTTCATCATTTTGATTTACAAAAATTACATAGAAATGAGTTTTACAGTTGATATAATAATAGGACAAATTGGTCATGCAGGTATAAACACATATCTGTGTTAATCACTGAAACATGATTAAAACCATAGACTTCATGCAGACTCATTTTAAATGACCTGTAATCAAACCATATGAATTACATTTTTTTTAAAGGATAGACCTGTTACTAAATACCTTTTTTAGATTAATTGATTAATCTAAATAACTAATTTTATCCACACAAAATTGTCTATTTTATTACATACGTTTTTATTACTACATACATTAGAACAGTGCAGTTAATTGTATTTGCAAAATAAAACAGTAGACGTCTCAATGTAGCTGTTTAGGTGGCAGTTATGCGCTTAATGTGATTTTTCCTACACAAAGAAAAGAGGAGTGAGTTGCAAATAGCACGCAGACAAATGCATATAAGTAGAAGAGAGCACTTTTTCAAACTTTTTTCACAGTCCTGCACCAATAGATGCTTGTAAAGCAAGCTTTCAGGGTCATGACAAAAATGTAAACACTGGACTGAAACATCTACATGCATGTGGTTTGTTCAAAGGAAAATCGAACATAAAATCGCTGTTCTGGTTGAAAATATTCGCATTTTTTATTTTTGGCATAATTATTCAGTCCACATACTGTATTGTAAAACATGCATGACACACAATCTATGCAAAATTGTATACTTATATACTTAAGTGCCTTACTGTATTACTGCATTTTCAGATTTTTTGTATGTTTTATAATGAAGAAAATTATAATTAATTTTCAATTTCCATTATATGAAAGTTCTTTAATTTGTTGCCAGTCCCTAAACAAACCAGGGTTTAAGCTGCTATCAGCAGTTCTCCCTGGTGACCTCACATGCACAGCTAAGCCAGTTGCAAAAGTTAGATGCAGTAACCCCTTTCAGAATCAGAATCAGAATCGGGTTTATTGCCATTGTTAGTGAAGGAGTTCACAACTAGGAATTT
>NW_015151353.1:23242-33684 GCF_000732505.1 Cyprinodon variegatus
TTGAGGTCCTGGGTGATGGTGGTGCCCAGGAAGCGGAAGGACTCCACGTTGGAGATGGGGGTAGGGCTGTCTGTGAGGGCAAGGGTAACAGTAACCCGAGGAGGGCACAAAAACACATGGTTTTGGGCACAAAAGCAGGATTTTAACATGTGAAGAAATTATACTATAGGACATATTTTTATACAGTTGCAGCAAAAATGTGGATTTTGGGGTAAGTAGTCCCTTTAAACAAGAGTCATCTCAACATAAATATATAACCTATAATGCCTGAGTTGAAACATAGTCAGTTATGAATAGACTGAATTGGAGTTGCATTTGAAATAAGTTGAAATATAACATAAATCCATAGATAAATGTGCTGACTAGATATATTGATGTTGAAGGATTACTATAATCATTGATTAAGCTGTGAAGTCACATCTGCTCCATTAAATAGTAACATCAGCTAATATTAGGTGTTTAATTAGTGAGTCACATAAGGCTCCGACTTTGCTCCACCAACCCCTCGCAAATTTAGAAATGGTGCTGCTCACATTAGTATTATTTGAAAGGGTCTCTGCATTACTTACTCACATTAAACCAACTGGTATGAATTTTCACGTAGTTTGTTTTTTTATTTATTTTTTTCATACTCTTTACAGCACTTTATCTGTAGACTCTTGCTTTTATTTCTTTGTAAGTCTGGGTAACTTTTGCCAACATCAGATGTAATTTTTACTCCAATGTCCCCATCAGACAGATCTAAACGGAGAAAAAATTGCCAAAGTGTTCCGTTCTCATGATGCATTTTGTAACTACCTAACTGTAGTTTTGAAATAGGGTTACCTTGACACGAATTATATCATAAATGTCTGTTATTTGCGGGAATATTTCTGTCAGACAAATTTGCCTACAGTATCTACTCATAAAACAAGCAGCTGCACAGAAAGAGGTAGGGGAAAGAGCAGCTCTCTGTTACTCTATATGGTCCATGAAGCTGGAAACAACCTGTGTCGATGCGGTCCTTTCTCTGCAGTTGTTGCCACACAAATATAAATTACCACTGAAGATACTAAAGATTTGTTTTATTGTAAGAATTGCAGCTAGTAGCATATTCTGTGACGTTCTCTGGTGCTATTGGAGGCTATTGGAGACTTGTTATTCTTCTCCATGAGTAATGGGTACAGCAATGGCCGCATCATTCCCCGCAGCTTCAGTCACAGCAGGAGATGTTCACATCTCCTTCGTGTGCCAAGCTGCTACTGGCTGACTTGTTGTTATTGCAGGGTCCAAAGCAAACTATGACATCAAAAACCAAACCAGGCTTTAAAGAACTCGTAACTCCACATCTCATTTTGGCAACTTTGGGCATTTTCATGTTTGAGATTTTGACAACTAAAAAAACAAGGCTTAACAGAAGAAAGAAATTCACAATACCAGACATAATTTGGGCTGTTTTGTTGTCACCTTTTATCTGATATTCCTCTCTTTAAATTAGCTGATTACATCATCTTGTGAGAGCCAGTGGCAACTTTTCTCACTGAGAAGTTGGAATCTCATTAAGCGTAGCCTGTTTTACCATAGGAATTATATGATAATAAATGGAAGGTACTGGTACATCTTGATTAGGCCTACATCCCCATACTTAGTCTGAATTAATAATCAAGGCTTAACATTGTTATTTGGTTTAGACACATGCATGCCCCTCTCTATTAATAACTCAACTTTGGATATTATCATCCCACTGTATGGCCCCAAACTGATGGCTAGATGGAGCAGGGACCCCCTAATTTTATATATATTGTATTAAAATTGTGCTATATCAAACTGGTCCTATAGTCACTCTGTTGCATATGGAGTAATGTAACAAAAGTAACTTTGCCCTGGGATTGTTAGAGTATTTCTGATTCTGATTCCTGGTTGATGGGACAGGTGTTGTGAATGAAACTGTGCCCAGCTTGAAAGAGCTCCTGTGTGTCGCTCAACGTGAGCAGTAATGACTGAAAGACATCTTCTGCCGCCATTTATCTGTTTACTACAGTGTGTTGAATTCATGTTAATGTGGATTTAAAGACATTTCAATTAGTGGAAAAACTTGCAGGAGGGAATATAAAAAAAAGTCTAATCAACCAAAACTTTTGCGAACCCCATGCAGTACATCCTGGGGGTCGTGGACAACCTGTTGAAGACCTCCAAGTTTATTTATGTGTAACTTGAACATAATTTTACAAGTTCTTCATCTATTGTTAAAAAAAATGTTGATGGACATGTCGCTCATATCGAAAAACCCCCTCCCGAACAGAAATCACTTATCCTGCCAACAGAGGTGTTTTTAAACACCACATTAAATCTGTGTGACTGAAACATGTGGAATTCACTCAAAGTAAAGCTTTAAAACACAGTTTTTAAGAAGGTAGGCTGTAAATAAAGTGGATAAAAAATATAAAGTATGTAGATAGAAAGAGAAACTAAGGTTTTGGACATGGCCAAGCGGCTGTTGTCATCGATAAGGTGAAGATTATCAGCAATAAGAAACCCACTACAAGGTAGAGGAGGTGCAGTCTAAAGCCATTCTATGGGACTAATAACCGCTAATAACGTCCATTTAATGGTGTAGTATCTAAGTGGAGGCGGGGCCTTTAATAAGAATGCAACCTTTCACTCCCAAGTACTAAGCAACCTTTATATGTAAAAGATTGCGAGAAAAGCAATGCAGCATTAAATGTAAGGATACAAGCTACAGAACATGTAAATAATAGGGGTGGAACGGTTCACAAAATGCACGGTTTGGTTCAGTTCACGGTTTCGTGGTCACAGTTTTCGGTTCGGTTCGGCATATGTTGATTATTACGCCGAAATCCCATAAAAATTAATGAAATAAATGAAAAAATACAAAAAAATTTATGAATTGTAATTATTTTTAATGATCCGCGGAAACCCTGGATCATTTCCGCATGTTATGCTGCTTTGAATTTAATCATCTGGCGCATACCCTCTACGATCTACAAGGAACTCGGAGCGGACGGGAGCCACAGCGGAGGCTGTAGGCTTTGCTCTGTGCAGGCGGTCTGGAGCGCAGAAGGGCGGAGCGCTGACAGAGTATGTGGGATTTCGGGGTTAGCATGACATGTTGGTCATGTTGCTGTTAGCATAAACAACACGTGTTGCACAATGCTTGCACACTGTTGCACTTTTATCCACAACTTTCTTTCCGCCGTCATCGTAGGTCACTCTAAATGCAAAGTGGTCCCATACAGCAGACCTATAAAGTGCTGCTGGCGCGTCTTCCAACTCCTGTTCGTTCCCACTCGCCATACCCACACAATTCTCCACAACAACTGATTTTTTTCTGCTACACCCGGCTACGCTGCTTCGCTTCTTCTTCTTCTTGTTTACTACTGGTGGTTGGCTTTGGTTGCAGTACCGCCACCTTCTGCTCTGGAGTGTAAACGCTTCGCCTATGAGAAAAAGGAGCAGCGCATGAACCGAACGCAACACACGCGAACCGAACAGAGACAGTCAAACCGAACGGTTCGTACGGTTTTCATAAACTGTTCCATCCCTAGTAAATAGTTAAAGATATTAGTTATTAAAAGAAGTTGTGACTAGTGACCCTCTAACTAATCGGTGTTCAATAATCCTCTGAAGTGTTTTTAGTGCAACTTGTTTGGAACCACAAGCAGGTAGGCTCTAAAAAAAGTAAGAGATCCATGTAATGGTTACCAATAAAAGCATAGAAAAGTTTAATTGATCAGTTGTTAAACTTTCTAAGTTGGGACTAGTGGAAACGGGGAATTATTGTGGACAAAATGTCTTCACATGCTTTACAGTGCCCAAACAGAGGAGTAAAAGTCAAAACTCCTTGGTAGCATTAACTCCAGAGTAATAAAGATTTCTTCTCCTTGAAAAATACATTTTATCTTCTGTAAAACTTTCTTGTGAGTGTTCTATTGCAGAAATGTCAGATACAATAAGTATGTTTATCTGTCTAACAGGCAACAAGATGGCATTTGGAATAAAACAAAAGGGTCTTAATATTTGTTTAACCAAAAAAAATAACTTTATCAACATAAATTAGTTAAGTTATGTATGTATTATCTGTTTTTTGTATCGAAGATGCAGCTATTGCCTTCTTTGCAGTTCAGTTTCAGTTTAAATCAGTTTATTTCTATAAAGCCAATTCACAACACGTCCTCTCAAGGCACTTTACAGAAATAAATTATTTAAATCATAAAGAGATATTGGCTAAATGTTTTCAATCTCAGTAAGCCCAGCTGATTGCATCGAGTCACTTACTCCTGGATGAGCATGTAGCGACAGCAACTGAATATTAAATTCATGAATTAAACATATGATGGCTGCCTTCAGCAGCATCTACAGAATCACAGTTCAGCTCATCTGTTTTATTGAATTAGTTGTTTCTCCTGCAGCGGGATGATTCCTGCAGTGTCATAAAATCAGGAACTCGGTTTCATAGAATCAAACAAGTGGACATTTTCAATGATCCACGTGAACGCTTACAATCAGAAGTCTCTGAGAGTTTAACAGGCTGATGAAAAGCTTTTATTACAGTCGATTTGTTTGAATTCTGTGACTGATATAAATGTGATAATGATAATTGTGTCAGCGAGCAACTCTCCGGCTGTCTGTCCCTGGCGTCAGTCTCCCTGCCAGTTCTTAGCTCATAACAATATGGCTGACCTGTGCAGTCCAGTTTGTCAGTGTTGTCGCTTCATGCTGGTCTGACATTGCATCTCTTAGTTGTTAGTAGGACAGCACATTATTAGGGCTGTCTCGAGGTGAGAAGCCCTCTCCTGAGGCCTTATCACTAGCGGCACCTTCTGCCAACACTGCCACTCTGCAGCTGCAGAAATCCATCAGCTGATTGAGCGCCTCTCAGTCTACCTGCAGTAATTACATGAGGAAATGTTTTAAAGTTGGACTTGGAGTCATCCCACGCGCCACTGTGTCTCCTCTAATTATCCATGCTCCCCGCTTATTTCCAGTGACAGAGGTACAGCGTTCGGCTAATGTCATGGCTTGTCGAGAGTGTTGCTTTTCCAGCTGTGTGTCGGCGAGCACGCCCCTGTCAGCAGGGACAGTCAAGCCAGGGTCGTCATCTATGAGTTCCAGCAGCACCACCGACGGCTTCAGAGAGCTTTGTTTCTCCCTGCTCTGCTGCCGTCTTTGTTTATCAGGGGGGAACAGGCATGACCTTGAATAAAACCACTGCGGCTGTTGGTGGGAATGTGCACTGGTCCGCTGTCCAGAAGCCCAGGAGGAACTAAGCCAATGAGTGACAATAACAAGTGGCTTAGTCCTCCCCGATCAGTCAGGCTTGGAAATTGTGGCCATGCTGGGACAGGCAGCAGAGAAATAAGAAAATAAAGAGGCATCTGCCCTGCTAGCGGGATAGCTGCACTACTGACTCAGTTTTGGACAGATTCTGCCTACACAGCTCACCTCTTCCCTCCTTAAGCTCTGCCAATAGAGTGACAAGATAAGCCGTCACACACAGAGGAAGTATAGGCTGAGTACTTGGGCATGCATGACTACGTTAACACTTTTCTGCAGATGTACTTAATAAGAAATATTTCCCCATTTTGTATATTAAATTTTATTTTTTTATCTTTCAACAGACGCCCTGCAAAAATTAAAATAAATACAGATTAGCTCCCGTTTGCATGCATATATAGAAACAACACTGCCTATTTCTGTCCAAGTAACCTCCATCACTGTAACAGAAAAAAGGCAGAACAAATGGAGCAGCACACGCTTCATAGGACATAACCAAAACAGGCATGACACATAAATATGCAGCATCTCTGCTGAATTTAGGAGCTGACTTGAAATTAAATGAAGTGAAAAAAAAATATTGCTTTGACGGTGCAGGTAGTTCTCTGGAACAGAGCAGGAATGTTTATTAGATTAACCTCTGATTAGATTTTTTTAAGGTGGCAGCAAAATTGTTGGCTTAGATGTTTACAGTGGATAAAACATTCGGTCTTCTATTATGGCTTAACACTTAACAGCACAATTTATTAATTAAAGTGTAGTTATGATGTTTGGAACATGTTCAGTAATATCAATGCTGTTTTTTTTAGCTCCATTTATGCAAGTTTTGTAAGAATAAAATCCTTTAAAGGATACACAGCGCCAGAAAGCTGATTTTCCACTCACAAAATGATTTATTTGTTTGACCTTTTCCTTACACTTGAATGTTTCAGATCATCAAATCATATAAATTTAAGTAATCAAGGAAACCAGAGTAAACACAGAATGACATTTTTAAAAGGGAATTTGATTTATTAAAGCTATCAAAACAAATTTCCATTGGTAAATCATCATCTGTAATCATTTATAATTACATTTTCAGTACAGCTTGTTCAGGTTAAATTCTTCACACAGGTCTATTTACTGCCAGCTTAGAAAAAAAAACATCCTGCCTGATATCATGAAGGTGGCTTAAAGATTTCAAAAAGCAAGAGAGCTTTCCCACATCACTAAAGCGACAGATGATATTTATGGTTGACAATAAGAAGGAGACTGAGCGTCCGCTAAAGATTTCCAAGGGGAAAGACTTCAGCAACTTCCAGAATCAAATTCTAAATCAGTTATTTGTGCATTAGATTAAAAAGGCAGTTAAATAGCAAATGTGACATCTGACATCCACCTGTGCAGGAACCCAAACGTTGGTGGAAAGAAATGTGTTTCATTTTAGTTTGATTAAAAATTCAAACTGCCTCAAAAAGTTTTGATAATATTTGAATTGTTTTATATTAAGGGGCAGATTTAGGAAATTTGCGGCCCTAGGCAAAGACCGGCAGGGGGCCCTCTGAATTGAGAAGCCAACACATGAAACAAACCCATTATACAGATAGAGAAATAGAATAGACATACATTATTTGTTCTATGTTTTGTCCCTCTCTTCTTGTCCCTTTTCTTGATGTTTTTCTCTCTATGTTTTGTACTCAGCTAACTTTTCATGCTGTCTCAAAACGAATGAAAGATTTTTTCCAAGCACTAAGCTCACTTAGCTGATTGCTCCTTCCTGTGTTTCCAAAAAGGCGACGTCAAAAGTAAATAACCCAGTCCTTCTTTTCACTGTAGACAAACAATGATCTGCTTATCTGTTTTCCATATTTTATTTGGATGAAATAATAGTTGCATGAATCATGACAGCAGACAAGATAGAGGAGAGCAGGAGGCGGGTTTACCAATCTACTCGCTCTGGAGAGCAGAGTTCACTGCTTTTATATCTTGTTGCCAAAGTATCCAGTAGCAGAAAAAGTCACAAGATTTGGCGCTAGGCATTTTTTAAAAATAAAAGTGCTAGAGAGGTCTGAAAAATCGCTAAATATAACGACAAAAGCGCTAAGTTGTCAACACTGCTCTTCGCGCTGCAGCAAATTGACTGATACAGGGTGGTGGACACTACAGGGAGGGGTCTTTATCAAAAAAACACAATCAATGTTCACAAATAAGGAATAGTTGTATTAATCATACATGTAAACAGAGTTTTATGGGGCTCCCAGGAGCTTGGAGCCCTAGGCAATTGCCTAGTATTGCCTAATGGTAACCCCCGCCCCTGTTTATATTATTACACTATAGTTAAAATTCAGTGGTTCTCATCCATATCTCATAAATACTGTTGTGCAGATTGTGGATTCCTGCCGCCTCTCAGTTGGAGACCTCTTGTAATGATGCCCTCAATCCAGAATATATATAGGATTTCTGTTAGTGCCACAATGTCCATTTCCAAATTCTATTTTTGGGGTTATTGGCTGCCATTGAGTTGCATGTGAAATCAGTCCCCCGCCAGCAAAGCTTTTAAGCTCTTAACTTCAAATCTCTCAGTACTCTTGGCATTTCTGTGGAGCTAGCCGCTAACATCTTTATTCCCATGGCTTAGCAGTCAGTCAGATTTCCTAGGGGATTCGGACAGAATGAGACAAGCAGAGCGGATAATCGCAAGAAAAACAGTTTAAGAGATTAATTTCTTTTCTTCTCCCCATTATTATGACTACAACCTTTACTGGGGTGTATTTGAGAAGAAAAGAAAGGAAGCAATGCTGATGCTTAGAAGTGAAAGTGGATGTAAGTCAATGTATGCATATATGATTAATAGTTGTGTTGACATAGCCCTTTTTCATTTGAAAGGAGGCCAGNGGAAACAGCTGATCAGTCCTTCAAGGTAAATGTTCACAACAAAAAACGTATAAGTTTTGGTGTCAGTCTTTGGAGTGTACTCTTTTTAAAAGAAGTCAAGAGAATCATCTCAAGAAATCATAAATAACCTTATGGTGATATTTAGTAAGTTGAATCGAATTTTTGCTGTTTTCATCTTTTCTAATGTAATTCTTCCAAATGCATATAAAAAGAAGTTCAAGAAAGCACGTCTCATATATCAGAACAAACTCAGATCCCAGAGAGATCCCATATGTCCTAAGCATTTGAAGTAATCCAAAATAGACTGCGTTTTGTTTAGAATGGTAAGAGGTGGGGTGTGGGGACAACTTTTACATCCCCAACTCTCCCTCTCTCCTTGTATTCTCTCCGCAAGTTGATCCCGGAAGTTGTTAGCAGAAACCAACAAAAGTAGCAGCTATAAATCTGGCTGTGAATAGCTGTAACAGCATTTATTTTCCCTGATCAACAATTTAGAGGTTGCTTTCCCAACATGTCACTGTGCTCTATTCTGTTATTTTTTTATTTTTTTTGTATAAAGGTGTTTGTTAAATCATTAGACAGAAAAGCAGTTATGGGGAAAATCTAATTATATTGTAACCATTTAAAACTAGTTTGTCAAACCCAAGGCAATTTTCCTGGTGCGAACGAGTTATGACTCTATTGGCTGATTTGTTGCTTAAAGTAATAAAATTAGATTTGCAGGGCAACAGAGCAATCAGGGAGGCTATTAGGTAAAGCAGTAAGGAGGTGTAAGCACATTTAGGATTCAGAGCAGGTGCTTCCAAACGGTGAGGAAGAGAAGCGGAGAAAGAAAAATGATGGCTATTCAAAGGATGGAGCACCTATCGCAGGTTTGATTAGCAGCGTTTCCTCATAACTCGAATTCTGTCTGGTTAACAGTTCTTCATGAAATACTACATTTGCTGTATGTTTCACTTAGCTTGGTTTAACAAGGACGGTTGCAAAAATAAGCACGTATAGGCAGTAAGAGGAAATCAATATCAGATCTGTATCTAGTTTTACAATAACTCTAACCACTACGGTAACTATAATACTTCAGTTTAAAGTAACCATCTCATTTTACGCTGAGAAAAACATAAAACTTATTGCAGTTTGCCTTTTCATTGCTTTTCAAAGCTGCTGTGCAATCCTAAAATGTACCTTTCTTTACACAAAAAGGGTTTTCAGAGCCAACTCTATATAAAAAGAAAATGCATTACCTTTAATGGACGATGAAGTGCCATCCTAAACGCCACTCTGTGACTGCGTATTTCTTTATATAGTTAATGGATTGTTCGTCTTGACAAGAAATATGTAGAATGGATGTGGCCACATATTAGCGCCACTGCATCTTACAAAATCAACACTGTTTTCTTTTTTCTCCTTTGCATGAAATGTGAGTAAACCTTTTAAATGTAGGTCAAAAAGAAAGATATCTGCTCACCTTTAAAACATTTAGATATTTCTCTTCACCTCAGAAACTTTTTGCACAGGATTATGGAACAAATGATTATAAAACGTGTCTTTAAAGAAAGTATAGACCCAAGGCTGAGGGAAGGGACAAAATACAGCTATTGCCAGACAAAGACAGATACTTTTAACAGTCAGTCATCTGAAAAAGCACCTTTATGTCCCAAGCCTACAGGAACCCTGAATGTCAGAAAACACTGTAAAGTCTGTCTAATGGCAGCTGATAGAAAAGTGCTAGCAATAAATAACTTAGTCAATGGCATCCCACTTTGACTCTTTCCTTCTCGGCTTCCTTGTGCTCATTTGTTTCGTTTTGCCTTCTTTTGAATAGGATATGGTAGAAAAATTTACATTTATTTAATGGGCAACAGCTCTGGTGGACATACCTTAAGCCTGAATGTCTAAAACAACATATTTTAAAGTGCCTTTATATCTGGCCAACCTACAGTACAACTTTGCAGTACTCATGCTGTCTAATCAGCATAATAATATATTGGAGAAGTGCTCAGTAACACAGTATTAGAAAGATTTGTAAATAATATATGAGAGATGTAGGCTTGTTGTGTACCTAGAAAAAGTCTTAGATCTGTGGTTGCAGCTTATGAGAAATTAAAGCAAAAGCTAAACTGTTGCGTTTATGTAATGTTTCAAATTGCTATATGTAGCAACCACTTCGGGCCTGCAGCCATTTTAATTTCAACATGACAGCCTGTTTTCAAAATGTCAATATGCAACACATTTTTTAACAAATTGAATCTGGGTTATATTAAAGCCATATTATTAACCCATATTATGCAAAAAAA
>NW_015151353.1:34732-66670 GCF_000732505.1 Cyprinodon variegatus
AAACAAAATAATAATTAGACACTAAAACAAGGAGAAAAGTAAGACTGAATACTCTACATAAACATAACAAAACCAAGACTGTGACATCATCAGGGGAAATAAGATGTCCAGAGCAGCCTCTTGGTCAAACTATGGCTTTCATCTAATGTATTGTTCTACAGGCTCTCTTTACAAACTCTGACTGGTTGTCATGGTTGCGGGTTGTGGGGGCGCAGCCTTCAACAGGACAGGGGTGTTGAAAACCAAAGCAGCTTATCCAGAGAAGGGCTGAATTATGAGATTGGTGGTAAAAGATGTCTGCCTAATCTGAGTGGAATTTTCTTGCACAAATGGCAAAAACATGCTGGGGGACTCATTGCTGATGTGTCTGTTTTTAAATGTAGAATAGTATGGGGAAACGAAGCAGAAATAATAGCTAAGCTTAATTTAGGATTGTTTGACACAAGTTTGAAGTAGATCTATGACTAAATGATAAATAGAATAGGAGCTGATGTTTGGGTGAAATTCACCATTTACTGTATTGCACTCTCTTGTATGCCTGGCTTTACATCTTCAGGTTCTCTTCTGAAGCCTCAGCTGTAACAGTGACACTGAGAGTTGAGTCAGTCTAAAGAAGTTAGCTCTACCTTCTG
The DNA here is from genome assembly GCF_000732505.1 of Cyprinodon variegatus. Taxonomy (NCBI): domain Eukaryota; kingdom Metazoa; phylum Chordata; class Actinopteri; order Cyprinodontiformes; family Cyprinodontidae; genus Cyprinodon; species Cyprinodon variegatus. The sequence goes on from NW_015151353.1 coordinate 35,365, forward strand.
CATTGAAATACTTTTGCACCTCCACACCTTAGCAACCTTTGAAGTTGAAAGACATGTTTTTGCTCTAAAAAGCTTTCCTGGAGGTTGTGTATTCGTCAGATCTTTTTTTTTTCTATTTAAAGTTTATCATGGACGTAGGAAAGTTTTGCTAGAAGTTCCAAGTCTGTCATGATTGTTAAATTGTTAGTAAAATCCAATCAGTTTATTATTGGTTATGTTGTTGGTTTTGATGAGTGTTGTAATGTGTAGATCAGTAGTAGTAGATCAGATGATGCTATTATATCTGAGGCTATGAAATGAAGACAAATCCACATATATTCATGTTGCCCAGCATTAATTTTTACTTTATGTTGTCAGGTCCTCGTGGGACAGCGACGATGAGGATGATGAGGACAGGCGTGGACGGAGCTGCACTCTGCAGTACCAACATGCAATGGTCAAAGTCCTGACCCATTTCATTGCAGAGTCAGCTGAACAACGAGGTCAGACCGCCTTCATGCTTGGCACTGACTGGCAGGTGGACATCACAGAGCTTGTAGGGGACTTCCTAAAGGTAGAAGACACCCAGATTGCTAAGCTGCTTGACAGGAGGATCCTGGTTGGACAAGACACAGGAATGACTACTATCCAGGTATAAGATGAAGCACCATGAGAATCTTCTGTTCTAATAGAAAATATTTTATTAGTAGTTAGATACCTTTTATTTAACAATTTATTTTGTTATGATAAATATTACTGAAGGGCCATGGGGGATAATTATACCTCCTGAAATTTCATATTTTATTAAACCAAGAACGTCAAACCTCACTGTATTATCCGATTTTATGTGAATGAACAACTCCAAATATTATTTTAAAGCTGAAGGAAATTAAGTCATGGTCCCTTTGTGACACCCTCTGAACCATCTGTGCACATCTGGAAACTGAAATGTTTGCTCATTTCCTTGTGTGAAGTAGCTTAGATTAAGTTTTATTAGCTGAGGAGTGTCTGTGAACCGCAGTTTTAGATTCTTGCATCAAAGGAAATGTGGAAATTTTTCTTTAGCCACATCAGTGGTGTCCAGAGTTAATCCTCAAGAGTCAAAAATGTGCATGGTTTAGATGGTGTCTTGGTTTGATATAGCTGATTGAAGGAATAGTTCATTAGCAGATCTTTGCAGTGCTTGATGACATGCATTAATTCAGCCATTTAAATCAGCTATGATGGAGCAAGAACCATGCAAGAAAGCGATATGTGAGGAGTTAGAAATCTCTAACCTAAGGCATTGTAACGCATCAGCATCCATTCAGCTAAGGTCTTTAACGAATGCAAAACCCCCTGTTGGGGTAACTCCCACAGTGAGGAAATCCAGACATAACTCTCCTGCTCATTTTAGGATATCCAAATGGGTCTCTAAATCTGAAGGGATATTTAGTCAAAGCAGCAAGTTTTGTGGACTCAGTGTGATGTACCTCATAAGAAAATAATGATCAGAGGCCTGAAGCATCTTGACTGAACCCCTTCGGTTTAGAGGAGGTGTAGCTCTGCTTTGCGCTCCCACTGAATAAGGAAGCAAATCTTTCCCGCTGCCAACTGCTCAGTTGTTAAATTTAAAATCCATGGCCTGAAGAAGCCATAAGAATCATATAATTTTCAAAAAAGCAAAGATGAAATCCTAAAGATCCCAAACTAGAAACTTCCTCTTCAGGTATGGTGTGTGATTATGTCCATGAACCCAACAAACAGATTTGGGGACACGAGGCAGTCCTGGCAGAGATTTTTCTACTGCAACCATAACACGGCATTCTTTCACTAACTAAAGTCGGGCCTACGCTGTGCGATTTCTTGCCCTTTTAGGTTTGTTGCCCGATTCTCCAATCATGCGAAAATTTTTCCTGCATCATGTAATATACAGGGGGTAACGAGGGTGATTAGCGTCTCACGACCACCTTGCGATTAGGACTCGTAAGGTCAGGAGAAAATCAAACATGTTTGAAATTCAGTCGGTCCTGGTGAGGTTCGTGGGCAAATCCTGCTACTGAAGCAGAGCATCGGGCATCTACCAAAACCTCACACACTGCGCATGTGCAAACAAGGCAGTTCTTCTACTTCCAAATTGACGAGTCCGACCATCGCTATCTCTCAGCGCTGAGTCCGATGTGTGGGTTTTTGGACGTTTAGTGTGAGCAGTTAGATTGCATTAAAGCGTCGGGCCCTAAGGTCTAAGAACAGACATTTGGAGATGTGAAATTTTAAACCCTGCAGTTTCGTCGTACAGTTTGAGCTGTAGCTGAGTTCAATGATTGAAAGTATCATACAGTGTATGCGCGGCCTTTGGAGTCACTAAAAAAAAAGCTTACAGATTTTAATCCCAGCTGGTATATACTAGTGGTTCATCTCGTTTTAGCCACATCAGGCTGTGGATTCTGCATCTGCAATAGTTTCCTGAACATAGCCTGATCAGGCCCCCATGCATCAGTCATAGGAGGCTTGACAAAGCATCAATGTTTGATGAGTTGGAAGTGAAACTGCCTTGCAAAAGCAATCTACATATTCCTTGTACCTACTTCCAATTTTCAGTAACATGGTTCCTTTTCACTCTTCCTCAAAAAACACTACTTTTGGTCAATCTTTCACACACAACCCTGATAAAAACATTGATGTTATAGGTCACATGGAAGAAATTTGGAAAAATTTAGAAGGTATAATTACCTTTGCAAGGCACATCATGCAAGAACTTGGGGACTCAAAGAAATGCTATTATGTTACTATGAATGTAGATTATGATATAGTTATAAAAAAAAAAATTTAAATGATTTTTTTTTTCCATTAATATTTTTTCTTTAAAATCATCAATTTTAACAATTTGAATTTTTCAAGAAGTGTTATAGGTGCTTTAGGGCTAACTCGATTTTTGTTCCACTCTATTGGTTTTCTGCTAAATTTTTCTGATGTAAATTTGATTTATTGTAAATAAAAAGTGATTTTCACTGTGTGGCCTTATCTGTTAATGAACTCACCATAAAACGGAGTCCACCTTTTATGATTCACATCCTTATGCACAGAGTAAAGCTCTCAATATGCCCCCAGGCAGAAAATAAGATAATTATATAACCTTCAGTTGTATTTGTGTTTAAAAAGGTTAAATATGAGTAATGTTCTGAAAGAACATGATCACATTGTTTTTCAGAAAGACAAAACAAGTAGCACAGACTGCTGTATTTGATTAGTACGTCCTTTAGTTCGGAGTAGACAGCTGCTCACTGGTGTGTCACAGACTTTAAGCCGTTAGTGGACCATAGGGCTTTTCAGTTGTTCACTCTGACTGAATAAATATCAGTCTCCTAATGAAATCTGCAAAAGCAGTCTTCTGTTTGGCGTAGTGGAGGGCAGACATTCGTTCAACTCCATAAACTCTCGCACAGTCTCACAAAACAATCAAAAACTTGAAAGTGTGGGGAACGCAAAGGTGTGACAGCTGTGATTACCTATGACAGCCTTCCTGTCGCCTGACAAACGCGGTGACATTTACACGCATATGTATGCACCGTGCAAGAGTCACAGCTCAACAAAAGGTTCTACTTACACTCCCTTTTATTGTCTTAGATTGAAATGTTTTTGTTGTTCAGAAAAATTCAGAGGTACTTCCACCACTTAGACACCAGTCCATAAATTTGTGATCAACCCAGCTGAAGAAAACAGAAAAAGCTGCCTTTTCAGATATTGTATGAAGTTAGATACCTTGGCTTCTTTTTATTTAAGATGAAAAAATAGAAAAGAAAGAAATATACATATAAATAAGCTTCAACTCCTAATGAGTCACTTTCCTTTAAAGTAAAATGCTTAATGGTATAAATATTTTTGCAAAACTCTTGCCAGAAACTTCTTGTCAGTCAGACAATGTGACCAACAGTGATTTATATCTGGCTATATTTTACCTTGATGAACTTTGGAAATGAATTCCTCTTTAACTTTGTTGTTATTTGTTCGTCATGCTGTTTATTTCTCTTGGGGAAGACTGAGTGTTTAGACAGGAAATGAAAAAACTGTCATCAGCAGACTACAAAGTGATTAAAGTGCTAGTGAGAAGCATAACAGTAGTTATTTATGTTGCAGTGGCACAGGTTAGTGCTTTGCAGTCATCCATTTAAAAAAAATAATAAGTAAACTTAATTTAAGAAGCACTTTTTCCCAGGTCACGGCCATTTAATGCTTTACAAGTAAAACTAGAAAAAAAAAAAAGATTAAGTCATTATACTTGTACTTGAGACAATGTGATGGGTGAATTTCTCCACTGTGAGATCAAAAAAGTAAATCAATCAACAAGTAATGTCCTGCACAAAGCAGACTATCACGTTTTTAACTACTTTCTTAAAGGGTCAACACAATCAACACATTAAAATATAAAGGCCAAGTTTTCAAAGATTTACATAAGTTATCTGTCTCTTTGCCTCTACTTATTCAAGAAGCTTTGACATAAATAGGACTGTAAATGTTCAGGGAAAAATTATTAAAAATTTCTGGCATTTAAGGCCACTAACAGTGAAAACTGTTTTTAAAAAGCAATGGAGAGTGAATGGCTTTTGGACTGGAGGATATTTTCATTTTATTAAATAAATGTAAAATTTCCGTCACAGAGAGTGGAGAGCCAGAAACAATGTTAAGACACAGTCATGTAGTTAGCGTTGTGAATTTAAAATGTATTAAGTTTCAACAGGCAACCTACCATAGGACAGTCTTTTTTGATTGGCAAATTAATTAATTAATCTTACTTAAATCCACAGTTTTTTAGTTTTGTTATTTAGTTTTAGGAATAGTTTTTATTGGTACCACTATGTTAAGAGTATCTAAATACAGGGCATTCAAACAAAGTGTAGCAACATCAATGTTAGCACACTACATCAGCTAAGATCATGAGTGATTGCTTCTTAAAGTCGTAGGGTAATCGTATTTAAGTGTCAAATCATTCAGGCTTAAACATGTATATAAATGTAATCTTTATCAGACCATATTGTCCCAAAATTTAGAAAATTTCTATTTTAAAAATAAAATCCTGTCTTATAATCTGTGTTTATTCTTTCGTTATATTATGCAGGCCAGTTAATTATACATCAGCTTGTACACCTAAATTCGGCCAATCATATATCAACGGTCGTCTGTCAATCAAATGTTTTCAGTCATAGCATCTTGATTCATATGTTGCAGCTAATATACGCAACGGTTGAAGTAATAAATAGGAATAATTTCCTTTCCCATTGAGTTCCGTCCCAGTGTTCACGGGGATGGACGTCTGTGTCTTCAGCAGGCGTAGAGCTAACAGAACTGGCAGCGTTGCGAGGCAAGGGCTCAAACATGTACGGCTGGAAGCCTTCTACACCAAACCAAGCTTCTGCCGCCCTGGCGTCCTCTTCCACAACAACTTCGTCCCCGCTTTCCTCCTCTAAATAAAAAATGGATGACGGAGGAGACTCATTCACGACCTCCGACCCCAAACTCTCCTCCTCTTACATGTTTCTGCTGTCCATAGCGTTCCTTGATAGTGTTGTTTCTAAGTCACCAATTTAGTGCTACTTGGTCCCAATGTCATTTCCCATTGGGAACCTACTTGCACTAAGTTTCTAGCTGTTTAGCAAGATGCTTCCGACAAACCGGCCAAAAACCAGACGAAAATCCCGTCCTCCTAATAATCGACCAATCAAATTCAATTTATGTGCTCGTGTAAAGTCAAGCACCACTCGGGAGAATTCCAAGCTGCGACGATTGGAACAGCTGTTTCCCTGCGACTTCAAAGCTGTACAGCTTTCTAAGTTTTGTTGAATATCTGTCCAAAGAAAAGCTGAGGGTCAAAAATTCCCAGCAAAGATCCTTTGAATAAACATTATTAACACAAAAATGTGTGATGTTTAGGGAAAAGATTCAAAGAATTTAACTTCTGAGTGTGTTACTGCAGGGATGTTGAAAGAACAGAGTCAGCATTGATAAATAACCAGTTGCTTTGTCACAGCTAGCGTTGTAAAAGAAGAATGTTAACATTCCCAGTTAAGTTTAAAATTATAGAAAAGAAGTTAATAGAATGTAAATACGCGTGGATGTTATGTTATTTTTACTTTTTTCTTATCTTATTGTGTTGTGACTGTCACTATGGGTAAAGCTGCTGCTACACTGCAATTTCCCAGCTTGGGATAAATAAAGTACATCTATCTATCTATCTATTAAATGGTTAGCACAGAATTAATACTGTCAATCATTTTATATTACTGGGTTGGTCTCTTTGGTAGAGCTCTGTCTGGTTGTGTTTTATGTAAAGAGCATGGATTTCTTTATGTGTGTGCATAACTTTACGTCAGTGATTCCCAAACCAGGGTACTCGAACTCCTAGTGGTCTATGAGTGCATTGCAAGGGATATAGGAAAATATTTTATCAGATTAGATTAGATGAGCTTTATTGATCTCACAGCGGAGAAATTCACTGGTCACATATTGGCATAGCAGTTAAAGAAGGTGCAAACAAGGAGAAAAAAGGTGCATTAAGAATAAACAATAAATATACAGTATATCAAGATAAATAAGGATTAAGGTGCAAGTGTACATGTATCACGCACAATGAAAAACAAAATAAAAATAAGAAATAAACTAAAAAATACAAGGGAATAGCACAGAGATTTGAGGTGTCATATGTACAATCCGGATTGCTTATAAACAGGTGGATTTACTTTTACATTAAAGTGTAGTAGGTGAGGAGCAACTGTGAGGTAGTGGTATGACTATTCTATTCACATATACTGCACAGTCAGCATATTGCACTGCATATTGCACAGTCAATAAATAAAAAAATATAATATAGCTGCACAGTGGTTTTTATAGGAGTTATTGTGGTTATAGTGCAGTATTATAGAGTCTGGTGGCAGCAGGAATGAATGACCTGCGGTAGCGCTCCTGCTTAAAGATTACAGATACCCTTTTTTTTAGGTAGTAAAATTAAAAAGGGCTGGGATCTCTTTTGCTTCGTGAGGACCAACCTGAAAAATTGAACAAGCTTTTATGAACCAAAAAGTAAGCTTTTCTTATGCGTTTGGGTTCACCTTCAGCTGTAACACGCATCAAAACAAAGCAGAGGAACAGATTGGTGTTGGGATCTGGAGATTCTCCACCTTCTCCAGCAGAGTGCGCTGTGCATCTCCTGGGCTGGAGCCCTACAGCACAGCTGACGTTCATCAGCCCATCGGGAGACCTGCCTATATAATCAGCAGCCAGACCTTCCTTCAACGCCGCAGTGTTGACCAAGTTTGGAAACCTGTCTCCCGTCTGAAGCTCTGGATGAGCTTAACCTGTTACCTGCCTGCCTGCCCTAGAGAGCCAAACCTGAAGATCTCACTCTGGAATCCACCTGCTTAAGGAGGATTAACAGGAAAGAGCTAATCCCTCAAACCAAGGTCTGTCACTAGAAAGTCAGAAGCTAGACGCTGCTGCTGCTGAGCACTCTGCTGAACCAACAGTCTCTGGACCCAACCGGTTCCCTCTCTCAGAAAAGAAAGCCTGGACCTCTTCAAGACGCCTGAGAGTCCGGCCCGGACCAGTTTCCAGAATCCAGTTCATGTTATCTCTGTGCAAACCTTTAATAAACTCTGTTGAACTTTTTATCAGTCTCCAAGTGGTGTTCTGCATGTGGGTTTGATTTCTAAACCAACCATGACAATTGGATGTAGAGAACAGCCTGGGATCAACTGTTTTTCACACTGAGCTATCAAAGGTCATCAAAGAAGCTCAGGCGTCTTGATGAACACAAAGTAATAATCCTTCAGTCAGTCTGACTATGATTTTTATTCTGTATTTTGTTCCCAATTTATTAAGTTTAAATGTGATTGTAAGGGAGTTACTCAGAGAAGCTCCAGTTTTATAAATACTTTTTTATAATATCATTTATTTTGTATTTATTTCGATTCCTTACCAACATCCAGCTAACATATTCATGTTTTTTTTTTTTTTTTGGAGATTTTTAAGAATGCAATGCTCATGTTAAAAGGTTTACTAGTAATAAAGTAATTAAGTAAAATGTTTTTTTTTATTTTATAATAAGTTATTTTACATTGCACTTTAGGATAATCATCAATACCTTGATGACTGAGGGGGGTACTCATGGTAAGACAAAATGTCAAAAAAGGTTTGGAAACACTGATTCACATTACATGCTGGGTTTAATCTTGGGGTCCCTTCTGTTTAAAATTGCTTACACAGTGACATGGAAATGAAAACATTTTTACTTGTTTTTTTGTTTGTTTTTTTTAACCACATCTATAACCTTTTTAAAGATCTGTTTGTTACTTTGATTTTGCCACCAGGTTTTGTCCCCACTGTCAGACTCCATCCTGGCTGAGAAAACAGTAACAGTGGTAGATGACAAAGTGACCATCACAGAGCTCGGCGTGCAGCTGGTGACGGGACTGACTATGGGGCTGCAGTTAAGTCCAGGGAGCAACAGGGCCATTATTGCCAGCACCAGCACACAAGACATTCTGCAGAACCCCAAACAGGTCAGAATTGGTTATATTTATCAATGAAATCAGTAGATTCATTAAAGGAAAAAATCAAATACAATTTATATGATAATTTTTTAATAAATTCCAAATTCTTTAATTAGATATTTAGTAAAGTATAATTGTTTTCGCTGTGTTTGTAGCACTTTTAGTAACAGGAAATTAAATGGGGTGTTTGTATTGGTTAGCTGTTAGATAATTGAGATAATTTTGAAAGATAATACATGCAGGTTATATGTTAATGGGAATAATCATTGCGTCTTTTTAAAAGTGGAAAGAGAGCCGTAATGACCTGTTCTTCTCTTTGTTAGCTGCTGGTGTTCAGCTCAATTTACTGCTGATTTTGATGCCTTACATTAAAACCAAACAGATGTAATTGCACACCGTTTAGGCAGGTGTGATTACCACTGAGAATGGTGTTAATTTAACACAGTAGTCTCTATCCTTAATGTGCTTAAAATTGCACGTTTAATCAGACATTTGGAAAATGAACTTTAGAAAGAAAAAGGTATTCATCAGGCTAAATAAAAATGAGCACATTTTGCAGCCTGCATTTCCTCAAAAAGGTTTATGTGTTCTTCTCTACCTCCAGGACTCTGAAGAGTTTTGAGAGCCACAGTGTGACAGACATGTTTTTGGGTTGCAGCTAAAAGAGGAAACTTAATCTAAATAAAATGCAAGTGTGAAATCACAGCCGCTGTATGAAAATATGACTTATATTCAAAGTGCTGCTGTTCTATCAAACTTTCAGTCTTGCTACAGTAATTTGGTAGGGCATCTTGAATAGTGGCCTCTTTGATCCACCAAGCCCCCTCATGCATTCTCTGTGCTGCTTCTTGCCACTTTCCTCTGCTTTCTTTCTTTTGCAGAAGAGACAGGAACGGAGCAGGCATTTATCTCTACATCGCCTTATTCACAGTGTGAGGATAAGCAGGCAGTGGAGCAGTGTTAGTCCTCTGGTGGCAGTAATTAGGAGACATTTGCAGACCATGGTGGCGGGATACTTGTTCCCCTCTTGGGATTTGTCCTTCAGCAACATTAAACAGGCAGTTGTTAGGCTTCAGCACAAGGCGGCTTTAAGAACAAATATATAGCAAATCCTTATTGGCATGAACAATGTTTGATGTAACCCTTTAATCTCTTCTTTCCTTTCCCTTAATCTGTTTCCTTTTTAACTTTGAGAGAATTGCCTCAGAGTTTGCCAACTATATCTTAGCAAGTGTTAATTCAAGCAAAAAATCCAATCAATGTTCTTAAACAATATCTGGTCCTCCGTCCATCTGTCCGTTCATTCATTCATTCTTTTATTCTTTTATTCATCCTTCTCTTCATCTTTTCCTCCATGTATCTGTTCCATCCTGCTGTTTGTCTTTCCATTCATCCATCCATTCATCCATCCATCAAAAAAAATCATTTGTTTTCCTGTTTTTTGTACCATTGTTATGTATTGAGTTACTTGCTTTTGCTGCTGCCTCTTGCCTATGGTCAGCTTCCTTCCTTCTTCTTCCTTCTTCTTCTGTAAAGGGTTTTATTTTTTCGCAAAGATCTGAGGCGTTCTAACCTGCAGAGGGAGCTAACGTGTGCTAACACGATCTGTTGCGATGTTTTTTTTTACGATATATAGTTAAAGTAATAGACAAGTGTTATATTCATGATCTTCTTTCTGTTTGTGTTTCATTAGGAGGCCTTGATCAGCGCCTGGCTCCAGTTTAGCGACGGTTCTCAGGCTCCACTGGATCTCTACGATCCTGACTTCTTTGTGCTGACAGCCACGTCCCTAGATAAGGAAGTGGTCACTGTGCAGCAGGACCCCTCGTGGAAATGGCCTGTCATTGTGACAGAGGCTGAGGGTCAAGGTTTGCTCATCAGGGTGGAAATGACTGTCAGCGAAGTTTGCCAGAAGTTCAAGCGCCGCAGCATCCTGGCTGCAGGAAACTATAATGTCATGGTTAAATTTGGTCCTGGTGACAGCTCAAGGGGTGGGAGCAACGACTATGGCCCAGATGGAGACGACATGGAGAACAGAGGCAGGCTCTCATCACAGGACAGGACTGGCCTTGATACCCACTACTATGGCAGCTCCATCTCTGACATTGAGGATGGAGTGTCAGGGAGAGCTACCACGACTAGAAGTGCTATAATCCGCAGACCTAAACTTTCAGGAGGTGGTCAAAACATGCCAATTGACTTTGCAGACTTTCCTGCACAAGTAGATCTGCCTCACGGCCGTAATACAGATGATGACCTCATGCACAGCAGTCGAGGACTCACAGACCTGGAGATTGGCATGTATGCCTTGCTTGGCGTCTTCTGCCTTGCCATCCTAGTCTTTCTCATTAATTGCGTGTCATACACTCTCAAATACCGCCACAAGGAGCTCTCCATTGAGGGCCAGGAGAACTTGAACCATGCCCACGACTGGGTGTGGCTCGGGAACGAGGCGGAGCTGCTGGAGAGCCAGATCAGCCTGTCACCTCAGCAGGAGGAGCAAACCTCCATGATAGACTCGAGCAGTGGCCTGGAGGAGGGCAGCCACCTGCTGAATGGTGGCTCCATGCAGAAGAACGTGCAAGGACAGGTCCACCGGGCCGCCGACACAGCAAAGGACGGCAAAGGAGACTCCCCCACCACAAAGAGGAAAAGAGTCAAGTTCACCACGTTTACCACTCTTTGTTCAGACGATAGCCGCCCAGCTGTTAATACACTTACAGGAAGTCACAGCCAGGACATCAAGTGGGTGTGCCAGGACGTTCAGCTGGGAGACTCAAAGGAATTGCGTAATTACATGGAAAGGTTAAATGACAGTGCTCTAAAAGAGGTGGCATAATCTACTGTGTGCACTTGTTGTGAACTCACCTTTTTGCCTTTCAGAGAAAATTGGGTCTAAACAGACCCGTGTCTGGGGAAAGAGGAAGAAATTAAACCACAGAATCACCTCAAACTGCCAAAGGGTCATCAAATATAGGAGGACGGCCGTGGATCCACATATTAAAGAAACAAAAACAAACAGAAGGTGATCAGGTGGATTTAGTCTTTCAGATGATAATCTTTTTTTTGTTGTTGTTTGTTAATCCAGGGATTAGAATTCGATAACCCAGGATTGATGTGACATTTCAGAGACAGATTTTTAAAACAAACGCTACCCAAGAAACATAGATGTTCGGAACTTGTGTGTACATCAAAATCAATTGAAAAGTTTCGTAATTCTTTGGATACTTATTTCATAAAACATATCCCAGATTATTGGAGGAGTCTCTGGACGAAAGCAAGCTGAGACGAGCTTCTGCATGTTGCTGGTAACAAAAAAAAAGGCACAAATTCCCAATTTTTTCTTATCCTCCTCGGTAAGGAAGAAATCTTATGTACAAACTGTACATTCTCTAAATCATTGTATTGTTGCTCTGTATATCGTATTTTCATAACAATTAAGGAATACACAATAATGTCAAAACTGTACATCTGCCTTTTTTAATCGATTTTCGGTCATGACAGAGGCAAATTTTTTTTTCTTAAAAAAAATAACAAATACAGTCCTTTAAACTGCCAAACTGACCACTGGAAACAAAGAGTTTCCAAACTCACATCATTCAAAACACATAAAAAAAAATACAAGGTTTCACAATGTGTCAATGGGATGATTTACAGTACACATGGCATTGTTAGTTTCTGAAACTTTCAAGATTTATAAATGACTGAGGGATTTTTTTACATTTATTTTTTATGGTACTTAAGGTAATGTGAATTTCTAAGAAATATCAACTGTACAGACGGTTCTAGACAGGGGCCAAAAGAGGCAGTGTCCCTTTAGAACTAGTCCTGGCGTTTTTATGGCCTCTAGACTGAGGACAAGATATTAAACCAGTTTCTTATGATGATGCAGTAGCTATTGAAAAAGGCCTTTCTAAGTCAAACACAGAATGGCAGCCCACTTCCCTCCAACTCCCAGCGAAATCCCCTCAAACTTCCAGCCACTGGAGTGACCCTGTCTTGCAGGATTTTTTAATCTGACTCCACCCTTTCACTGAATTACAGAGTCTGACCAGGTTTTTAGTACAAATATTGATGTTTAAAGAGGAATTGTAGGGGACCAACCAAGGGCCCATCAAGAAAAGTTGGGAAATTTTGAATGGCTACTACTGTTTATGTTTGGCAAGGAAACCTTAACTTAATTGTCCCTGACACAAATGTAAGTTTTTACCATACTTAGTTTAACTTTTATTTAAAAATGAAGGTGCTGTAGGCCTAGCTTCAGCCATACTGAGATAGAATGATAGCATTCATCTGCTGAATCAGTGGTCTGCAACCTAGAGCTCCAAAGCCACAAACAGCTTTTTGGCTTACTTGATTAAAAAATCAATTAGTGCCCATTTTATTTGCTTGTTTATTTTGCCCTGTGCCCCCTTGAAAAAACCCTGGACCCAACCAGCCACCCAGCCCCCACAATAACATTTGGTTTAAAACCTTCATTGATCAACAAAAAGAATAAGATTTTAACCTAAAATGTCTTTGTTTCTGCTCATTTGACCAATACATGTTTTTAAATTGGGACAAGAGCAGATATCTATGGCTGTGATATATGATGATATCTATGGTTTTGTAATGCTTGGACAGGCATTAGAAAACAGGAGTGAAACAGGTTGAGATCAAAAGGTCAAAACAAGGAATACTTCATGGTACCCTCATATGAACAGCTTTCAAGAATCTGCTGGTTTTCCTCTGCTAGAGCGATTAATATATAGTGCTTTCCTCAAGTGCAATTGGAGTTGCTACAGGTGCAACCACTCAGACCTGATTGCTAGTGCAGCAGAGGGATCAGGGAGTGACAGGTCACAGGTCTCAACACAGAAGCTGCTCAGGCAGAAACAGACAGGAATCATTGAGGTTCACAGGAAGAGGATAATCCATCCATTGTCTATACCCACTGGTCCATCAGGGTCATGGGAGGGGGGCAGAAACCTAAACATTTCGAGACACCAATCAGCCCAACAGTCTTGTCTTTTGGATTGTGGGAAGCAAGAATATCCAGAGAAAAACTACACATGCAAAGTGAGGACATGCATATGGGGCAACAGTGGTGTCAGATGCAGCAGTTTGCCCTGCAGCCAAAGGGTCATCGGTTTAAATTCCAGTTCCAGCTCTCAATATCATTGTGTCTTCACAAATATTGCCTAATGATGGTGGGCAGAGGGCCCAGTGGATCCTGAGTATTGCAGTCCTGCTTCTCTCTGACCCCAGGGCATCTGTGGCTACTAATATAGCTTGTAGTGTAAAGCACTTTCATCAAGTTTCCTGACTTAAAAAAAAGAGGTATACAAGTACAGGCCATTTACCATTCACACGCAAACCCCTTGCAGAAGGAGAAACACCTTTTTCATTTTTAACCCTCTTAAAAAGATTAATAATTAGTGTTGAGGTTTTACCCTTTTTGGTCTACTTCTAGTTGGCTCTAATGTTTGAAACATTGATCATGCTCCCTTTATGTGTTTTCACTGATAGAATAAAGGTTTTACAAATCTTTCGCGGTACTTTCAAGTACCATTGTATCATTGAAAAATGATCAGGCTCAGTTTTGGCCACTTAAATGTTTTAGATTTTGATCTTGTCTGCACAGTTGCAGACCAGATATATATATAATATTTAAACAGTGAAATAGCATTTCAGTTGGGAAATATTAGGGAGTTGTGAAGTAAATGTCAAAGTCAGCATTGTAGCAAATGTCTTAGTTTGTTTTAACATCTGCCTGTTACTGACAAACCACTCAGTTTGACTGTCTACAGAAAAACATAATTCTGTCTTTCACTTAAAGTAAGACAAACACTTCTCTCAAATCCTATACACAATGTAAAAAGACAAAAACAAGTGCGATGCACTTCACATAACAATTCATGTCCCAGACTGAGGTAAAAACGTGGATATTGTGAAAAACAAAACCCTGAAGGAATCATTTCAAGGTTGGGGGAATGTTTTTTTTTGTTTTTTTTTTTTCATTCTGCTAATTGCCCAAATAATAATAAGCATTTTAAAACCTCCTAAACAAAGCCATTCAACTGATAAATTGTGTTTTTTCAGTGCATGTTATTATCTTCCCAGTAGGGCATAGTGCTTGGGTTTATTTTTCATTAGGTAGAAAATTCACATAATGTGCTGATGCTCATTGGATCTTGTTCTTAATCCTCAAAACTTTAAATATTACTTCAAAAGAAGAGAGGGAGCCATACATGAGCATACTTATTGTGTATACGTACAATTACCTAAGATAAACCTCAATTGGATTATTAAGATATGATCTCACAACTTGCCTCATGTTTTCCATTAATTTCACAAATCTGACATGATTCCATATCAGCTGCCCATCTGACACAGTCAATAAAACTGATATCAAATCACAAAAAAACTAAATGTAAATTAAAAATTTTATTTTTAAGCTCTTAAAGGAATCGGAGATTTAAAATAAAACGGTTTTCTCCTAATTATAAAGAAAAAAAATAAAGAATATAAAAAATAAAGGCCTTTATTAGATATAATGATCTTGATCTATGATTTCATTTTTGATCAATGCAACTGAACTGTGTTGAACAGTAAGAGCCCAATGCTCCACAAAACCCAGGATAGCTTTACCAGTTATATACCGAAAAACCACATCTGAGGCATTTATTTAAGGCAAAGAGAGGTATCATTGTTATCTATATAAAGTCAGTAAAGTTATTTTAAGTCAACAACCGACAAAATGATGTAAATACCCTGGTTTGTTGGACAGAGGAAGAATAACGTGATGCAAAGTCATGTTGGCTGTTAGTGAAGAAGTTCTGTATGGTGCCTTTTGCAGAACAAAAGTGGGTGAGCAATAATAGTACATAATCCAGAAGGTAAAAACACTGAAGTAAGTTTTTCACCTATATGAACAGACTATGTGAAAATATTTATGCCCCTTCCAGCACATTGCCTTGAATGTAGTTCATTACCATACTTTCTCCAAGCTAAATATAAGCAAACAATGTAATAAATAAGGACAAAAATGCAGAAGATTGTTTGTGAACTATACAGTACATGCACAACTCCATAGCCAAATATTTAGTTTTTTTTTTAAAGCTGATAAGTTCTGAAGAAACCAAAAATACAAAAAATACTTCAAAAATCTGTCTGAGCTGTTACACTGAGTCTAAGGCCTATTTCCTATAACAGATTTTCACCACGTAAATTATTTAATAAATTAACCAAATTTCTCAGTTTTTTCTCATCTGCTAAATAAAATGCCAGATTTATTCTTTCTTATTATTTTTTATATTTCAACTGAGGTAGTACAACCTCCTTTAGTGTACCAGCACAAAACCTAGAGTGTATGCACAATTTTGAGGTGTGTGTGCGCTTCTCCTTAGGAAGGAACCTGGAAGCACTGTACTAAGTAAAGCTAGTTTTAGACCACTTTTCTGTTGGTAGACATTGTGAGATATTTCTGTGCATGAAACTTTCAAGCACTTAAACAATGGCATCTAACAAGCTTTGTTTGTTTGCTTTTTTCAAAAAAGGCTGAAGAAAATCTGATTTTCTCTAAATATGTAAGGTTATTTAGATTGTGGATCGGAATAGTTAATTAAGAAAGTTAACTTTCACAGCCAGAACAAGGTCTGTTGACCTGTACACACTCACTGGATAAATTAACAGTATGGCAGGATTGCTTCCGGTGACCCGACATCTACTCCCAGCTAATTGAAAAACTGAGTGTCCAGTAAAACTGAGGGGAATCTGAAGGTCAATGTAGCTGTGTCAAAGCCAGAAAAATACCACGTAGGAGGCCTGGCTCATTGTAAACAAAAGAAACAGCTGTAATTTGATGGCAGACTCCACTTGCATGGCTGGATGGGTAATATTGATACACCCAACCATGATCCACACCAATGAAACACAATATTTTATTTACCTCGCCTCACCTGGTGTCAAGAGAGAACTGCTTAAATGAGAATGTTTGATTATTGTTTCTGTCCAGTTCATTCATTTTACTTCATTCAACCACAGCTGACATCTTTTTTTTTTCCAGCAGTATTAACTACAGAAGACCTGAAATGCAAGATTTAAAAAAAAAAAAAATTCAAAATTTTGTTTTCTATAATTTTTTTCTCTTGCCTTTCAGGGCAGAAAAAAAAAATCAAACTTTTCTTTTCCAGACTTTTTTTTTTAAATTTTTTGCCTTTTCAGGGCTTCCATAGTCAGCAGGTATATGAGAGCATTTCAATTTGTATTCTTCAATTCTGCTCCCCAGTAACAAAACAAGACAAAATTTTAGGCTCCTCGTGTCACCCACTGAGCTCTATTTATTCACTGGATTACTGATAGGCCGAAAAAACTGTAGTCACCTGCCGCCATCTTGGTACTCCCCACTCTAACAGAGTCCTGCCATAATGCCTGTAATGTATTGTATTTACAATAACAATGTAATCAATTAAATATTACATGTACATCATCAATTTAGCACTTTTGGCACATCAGATAGTGTGTGTGATATTCATAAATCTGACTACAGTATTATTATGCTCCATTAACACAGCCACCCTGAAAATTAGAACTTCTTTGTCCGATGCTGTAGTGCAGGCATCCCCAACCTCGGTCCTTCATGCCCGCTGTCCTGCAGGTTTTAGAGGTTTCCTTGCTCCAGTACAGCTGATTTTAATTGAAAGCTGACTAACAGACCTTTGGTCTACTGCAATTATTATAATCAGCTGTGCTAAAGCAGGGAAACCTCTAAAACCTGCAGGACAGCGGGCCTCGAGGACAGAGGTTGGGGATGCCTGCTGTAGCGAACGTATTGTTTAGATTCCAACCAGTCTAACTAGGAAGTTCCAATATGGTGGCTGGTGACTTCACAGCACTGTGTACTACCAAGCAATCCAGTGAATAAATAGAGATCAGTAGTATCGCCAACCCTGTACTGGCTTGTATTGGCCGACTCCAATTGTCAGTTTGTTTTGTCTCCAGCTAACGTTCCGACATAACAGTGATTTTGACAGAAAAAGGATTATAGAACATTTGTATTTGCTTTGGAGGGCATGTATTAGTTTCAGCTTCATAGTACATTACCTCATCTACCACAAGCTCATTTTCGCTGGGTGGGTGGGTTGGGGGGGAGGTACTAACGCTGCTACAGTACATGGCTCAGCACCTAGGGGCCATAACACCAACACATCCATTCCTACCACAGCGATATTCATGTTCCATACATTTTGTTAACTCTGTTTTTTTTTTCATACATAAAAATTTGCACTACATTCATATCTACTGTTTGGGGACTTCTCTGACATCCTGCATCCAATTATTTTTACTGTCACACTTTCGTCTAAGTCCGATGAGTGGATGAACCCCAGAATGCAGAGAAATACATTCAGTCAATTTAACCTATTTTAGTTAATTTTAAAGCATAGATGGTAGAAATAATTAAATAAAGAACATTTAACTGAAACACTGTCCATATCACACAGCGTGATGTTCTGCGCAAGTTACCATTACTCTGCTCTCTTTAGGCCTTAATGCCTATTTTTTTACTATCCATGTGCAGCATATGCAGTGTGCTGAGAGTTTGTGTATTGGATGGATTTTACAGTCAGCACCAGGGTCATGATTTATGGGGTGTATGGCGGTGGGGGTTTGCAATTTTAGCACCTCTGCAGGGCTTTCTATGATCATATGTCAGGGGCCTCCAATTCTTCAGCTCGGAACTGAGCAGTCCGGCTCACCATTTTCATCTCCCCTGGGCCCCAGTATAAGATGTGCCCACACCTGCTGGGATGTTGCAGAGGAGGTATATTGACTCTTTACTTCCCATTCTATAGTGAAGAATTTCAAGAATCTGGCTTTGTCAGGCTTGAAGTCTTGACTTCCTTGAAAGGAAAAGAAAAGAACTCTCCCCAGGCTTTCATCGTAAATGGATTTTTAATTAAGTTGATGATGTGAGACCAACAAACTTGTACTAATGGTTGACTCTGCTCCCTGTGGTCCTAAAGTGCCAGGCCTGGATTTGCAATTTCCCAATAATTATTCGCCGTACGATTCATGTCGCCCTTCTTGAAGTCCTATTAAAAGTCAGTTTGCAGTAGTTTTGAAACAACAGAGGCCCTTTTTTTTTTTTTTTTTTTTTTTTTGGAAAGGAGAAAACAGGCTGACAAGGTTATTCTGACACACTGGGTCGACTGGTTTTACAGATTGTTCTTCTGGGACCTATAGGCAACATTGTTCAAGAGAATACCTCCTCTAAATGTCCTGCTACATGATCTCACCCTAGTCAGGGCATGCCATGAACTAAATAAGTACATTCAGTGACCCGAAACCAAATACATGCAACTGCAAATTGATAAATGAGAATATTTATTCTATGGTACCTCATTTCTTTAATTTATTTCAAACAATGAAACACATGTTACATAGATTCAATAGACACAAATAAAAACACTAAAAATGGTAACAACCTCAGAAACTTGGACCCAATATTCAGTCAGACAGTTCAGGACGGTTTTCAACAAGATTTACATAAGGCAAGGCAAGGCAAGGTAAATTTATTTGTATAGCACAATTCATTACAAAGACAATGCAAAGTGCTTTACATGATTAAAATACAGGAAGATAAAACAGAATCAAAGCAAGTAGGAAAAAAATAAATAAAATAAAAAAAATTAACTGGACAAGTGACTTAATTTTAGCGGGGCAGATAACTGGACTCACTGCACAGGTAGGAAACACAGGTCAGTGACTGGAATGTCGCGCTAATCATGACTAGGAGCAAAAAGTCACTGACCTGGTTGAAATTCCAGTCCGATCCCAGACGAAAGGGAGATTGTCCAACGTTTGCAGCCGTGGCCGCTACCAGCACCCCGAGTGATGATGAGCTGACGTCAGCTGAAGAAGAGGGAGCAACAGTGTCCGTAAGGAGAATCCAAGCCGAGGTCAGTGAAACAGTCCAGGTTCGGTAACCAGCAGGATCCAGCAAAAACAGTTAAAAAAAAACAACACAGCAGATAGAGAAGAAAAGGGCAAGGCAAAGAACTCCAATATTCAAAGCAGAAAATAGGTCAGAATCTGGTTAACAGACAAACTTGATGGTTAGAGTTACTGACTCACCAACTCGAATAATCTGGCAATGGTGGCTGGAAAACAAGCAGCATATATCGGATCTGGAAACAGTTGGATCATATAAGTAGTAATGAGAAACCGAGCAA
This sequence comes from Cyprinodon variegatus, assembly GCF_000732505.1. NCBI lineage: Eukaryota > Metazoa > Chordata > Actinopteri > Cyprinodontiformes > Cyprinodontidae > Cyprinodon > Cyprinodon variegatus. The sequence continues at coordinate 55,079 of NW_015151353.1, forward strand.
AGTTCTAAAGGTGAATCGAATGAGCAATCAAGCCAGCAACCAGCACCAGGACAGTAACAGTGATATTTTTTGACTTACGCAATCATTGCAAATTTCTGTTGCCAAGCAGTCATGGTATCCTTCACAAGGAGAATAAGACATATGATCATGGCTGAAGAGACAGGCTGATCATAGAGTGCAGTACCAGAGCATATTCATTGATATTTCAGTGAGAATAAAATATCTGGGTTGAAAATGGTCAAAACTTGTTGCGTAGTTCCAGTGAGATCCATGAGGCATTGACTACACCTGAAGTTGGTGCTTCAGGAACCGCTGTACAGTAGGTGTATTCAGGACATTGGGTACAGCTGTCACCTTCCCTCTGTTAAGCCACCAGGTTAGTCGATGTGACATTAAAAGGATTTTACAAAGAAAAAAAGAAATAAAAAGAAAAAAGGACTAGACTGCTGCTCAGTCATCCAAAATCTATTTTAAGATTAAGGGAAATGTTATTCATTTGGAAAACGAGGCCGGAGGCACAGAATCTGAGTTGCTTGAGGTCAAGAGTAAAGTTTGCTTCATATTTTCATTTTTAAGAAGCTTTATGAAGATGCTGATCTCATTTTCTGGACGCATACTCCTGCCCACACTGCAGAAGTACTAATATCTGCTTTAATCACAATGGTACCACTGGCCTGACTTAAACTTTTGAGGTGCAGTAATGGCAAAAGGAAAATGAGAGACAGCACCTTTGTACCATGCCTCACTTCACTGGTGCAGTAATTCATGCAAGAGGAGCCCCGGCTAAGTGCAAATACTGCAGCGTTCAGAGACCTTCCTGCTAACTAATTAATGTATTGAGAAATAATCTTTTTTAATTGATCATTTGTAATTTACAGAAAAAAAGATTTCACCGTTTTCACTAGCTCTTAGTCATAATTATCCAAATTAAGATGAAACGTAAAATTAATTACTCTGTGTACGATGAATTTACATATCATGGAGGTTTTAATTTAGAGCTGAGGTACTGAAATAAATTAACTTTGAATGTTCTGAAATGTTCCAACATGAATTTTTAGCTGATATTCTGTATTAACGTCCCCTTTTTTTATGACAAACAAAAAAAAAGGCATATGGATTCAAATTAACACTAATTGTTTGTAGTAACCCAGTTTTATTTATAAGACCAATAATGATTTATTTAAAATATTGATCTTAATGCTATTATTTGACATTATGGCATAATTCTAATATACTTAGATGCACTGAACAACACTAACCCCAACCTAAAAATATGGTCAAACATAAAATTAATTTGACTAAATAGTTTCTTTTTCAATTTTTTAACGTCCTAAAGAGCTCAAATTAAATTTGAATGAAGCAAATAAAAATATATAATTAGAGAATATTATTGTATATCATAACAGCATTTTACCTAAACACTTGAAATTGATATTTGCTAGAATAATAATTTATCTAAAAAGGATCAAATTGCTTTATTTTGAAACATTTCATTTTTTTTTTCACTCCATTTTTTTTTTGTCTTTGAACAAACAAATTACCTCTACATAAATATAGATATCAGCACTAGCCAAACCCATAAATTGTTACACTAAGCAAATGCAGTTAAGCTCCACAGCAACATGATCTGAACTCCATACAGGAGGGGGGGCTGAATGCACAAAGGGGCAACATATCATCAGCATCTTTGTTGTTGTCATTCAGAGAACAACAGAAGGTCAGTGGAATATGATGCTACGTCTGGCAGCAATGGCATTCCTCATTGTAGCTCTAAAAGATTTATCTTGTTATCTGCTCTGTTTTATGATAGTCATGCCACACTTTGTACAAATAAAAGGCTCTGAGAGCTGCTTGTGATATTCTGAATTGTTGCCATAAATCCAGAGTGATGTATGCTGCTGAAGCGCTTTACGGTTGCTTATTTCACAGATGATCTATCTGAGCGAGCAATCTCAACTAGCCTCTGTGCCCAGTCCTGCAGAAAACAGCCAGTCAAAGGACAAGAACGAATTTTCCAAAACAGGAGGCAGTGAGGCAGGCTCTGCATACGTTTTCATCTCTGCTGCTCTAATCCTGTGAAAAAGCACAGCCTTGGATACACATTATCATTGAATCACTCTGGATGTCTTGGAATCACAGCGTTGAGAACCTAAAAGTCCCCTGGCAATGCCAACTATCAGTTAGTGGAGATAGCCGATTTGCCTAATTGGTTATTTTCTTTAACATGAAGTCTTCATCAGCTTATCTTAATTAACATGTGATGACACTCTGTAATCCTCCAATTAGTGAAGAAATATCTTGGAAGGCATCTGCGAGCTGCGTATTACACAGGTAAGGCAATGTAATACAATTAAAACAAAGCGGCTTTATTTTATGCAGATTTATCTTCTAAAAGGTCCCAAAAATGCTTTAAACACAAAGCTGGACAATAATCTTCATTAGGCAATATGGAGACACAGACAAAGACTTTGACACGCAAAACTAGGGCTGCAACTAACACTTATTTTGCTAGTTGATTAATCTGTTGATTATTTATTCGATTAATCAATTAATAATTGGAGAGCAAAAGGTTGCTTATAGAAGATCTTTTAAATAAATTAAACCAGGTAAATTATAACCCGAACTTGAGGAGTTCTGGATAGAGCATATTGACAGATGAAAAACGTATTTATTTATTTTTTTTATCTTAAAGGCAAAATTTTACTAATTTTATTTACAATTTTGGTATAATTAGTGCTCTAAATGGGTCGCTCTGTCAGCTAAAGGCTTGTTTTACAGTCTCTATACTCCAGTTAACGATTAATCGATTACTGAATAATTAGAGGATTATTTTAGTTATCGATTAATACGATTAATTTTTTCAGCCCTGCTTAAAATCATAAATGTTTTATTCACCTTTTTTTTTTTCATTTTAAATATAAACAAGTATTTTTTTATTTTGATACTCAAAACCAAAAGTATATTTTAAAATTTATCTGAAATTGTTATTGTTAAATTATACGTTAGTTTAAGAGTATTTCAGCTGTGTGGTTGATTGGTCCTTTAGTTAAGTGTGACTCTGTCTTCTTAGACCTTTAATATGCAAAAAACTAAAATAAAAAAAATTAAAGTTAGTAGTAATCAATGGAGATAAATTCTAAAAAATAATACAATACTGAATTCAGACTCAAATAAAAAGTTTATGATGATAAAAAAAAAAGAAACTTTATAATCCTTACACCTGACCTATGTTTAAGGAAGGCTTTTTACAGCCACATCTTTATCCTGATTTTCTTATTGTTATATTTATTCCCAAATCTCGGAATTCTAGACAGTTCATTCTTTTGCACTCACCTTTAGGCTTGTTACAATGGTTTTCTGCTTGTTTAAAGCTGTTGTGTTTGGAAAAACCACCAACATAAGGAACATAGGAAAACAAAGATAGAGAAAACCAAACTGAGCAGAGGAGCAGATGAGTGCAAAGAGGTGGATTTCCAAGCACATCGCCGGAAGATCAATGCATCTTCTTCTCTGCTTGTCCTTTTCTCTGCTTTTACACACCAGCCTGAAAAATGAAAATCGCTTTGTGTTGAAATTAAAAGCCAGAGAGGAGATGGCGTCACACGAGCCATTAGGCCACTTAGAGCGCAAACACTAACATCGTCATGTCCAATACAGCAACTTCTTCTCACCCCATTTGCATCTTTCTTCTATCACATATATTTTTACACTTCATCTTGTCAAGAGTTTGTATTTACGTATTTATTCATCTGTGACTTTTCCACCTTTTTTCAAAAGTTCAATACTGGGACCATTTTACACTCTAAAAGTCCTCTGCACTATTTGATTTTTTTTTACAATTTTTTTAATTATTATTTAGTATTATATTTAATTATTATCAGGATATCATTTATTCTAAGTTTAATTATTTAAATATAAACTCCCCTTAAAGCTGTCCATATATTAAAATAATTATTTTCCTCTTGGTTTATAAGGTTTAATATTATCTCTGTATTAAAAATTGTATGCCTTTTAAAGAAATTTGTATTAATTTGCTCCATCTGTTGAGGTGGTGGAGCTCCATATCCGATCTTCTCTGCTTCAGGCATGAAAGTCCTCCTCTCTGCTCCTTGCCTTTTTTTTTTTTTTTTTAATGGACCTCTCCCAAAGCCTACAGTGGTTTGTAAATAACATTTATGTTACTGTAAAAAATATTTTTAAGGAAAAACCTTAACATTTCTGGAATTATGTTTTCCCCTACAAGTAAATCAACTCAAACCTTTTTTAGTCTCTCTAAAAGATTTCTAGTCAGTACAGGTCCTGAGGTTTAATTCATCTTCAGATTAACTTGTCGGTAAAAAGCATATTTGACATAATTCACAAGAGTAATAAGGTTGTTACTCTAGAAAGCAGCACTTTCCTCTCCCCCCACCAAAATGCAAGATTTATTATTGAATATAAATAGATCTATTCTCATCCATGCAGAAAAGATATTTTACCAAACAGCTGGAAAGCTGGATTGCTCTTTTGAGAGAGCAGCGGTTTGCTTCATAAAACCATCAGACAAACCTCATTGTCTCTGAAAGCCAGTGTCATGGAGATTAAAGATTAAACAATGCAAGGAAGACCTTTTGCTGTTCATTTATTCTGCTATTCCATTGATACCTCTTTACTGCTTCTCTTCCGGGTCTTTGTTTGTTCAGCATTTTTCTTGAGAGTTGAGCTGTGGGGAGCTGAGCATGCAGGGTGCTGTGTTTTTTTGTTTGTTTTTTTTTTTTTTTTTGCAATCTTTTAAACATCCAATCAGTGAATAAAGTCACAATGAAATGAATGAATTCTGTGTTACTTGATAGTGGATGTTCCTGTCCAAGCAGCCAGAGAAACGAAGAATAGGAAGAAGGAAAGTAGAGAAAAGCATTTTTCTTTGAGATGAAAGGTGAGTTGAACAAAACCCAAGAGTTTGAGCAAATATCAACAGCAATTGTTTCAGGTGAAGGAAAAACATCAGAGGTTATTTTATTTATTTATTATTATTATTATTATTATTATTATTTTTAAACAGTGTCCTGTCTGGCAATGTGGCAATAAGAATAATTGTCTTGATGCCAAAAAGAGCCCAACAGATTTTACTTTCACAAGTGGAGCAGTAGGGCTATTGCCATAGTGTTCCGCTTGTTTCATGCATATAAATTGCTTTACTATAATTATGCAGGGAGTTTTACAGATTATATGGGCACTGCAATGTAAACAGAAGAGGAAAAACAGAAAAAAAGGACAAAAGATGAAAGAAAGAGGAGAAGAAGGGAGATAATTATATATACAGTATCTATATCTCCCTTCTAGATGTTTTTTTTTTTTTTAACAACATAGATTAATTACCCTGCCCATCCCTGATCATTTCACACTGATGTGTTGCTGACTTTGCAAAGATATTCCTTTAAAACTGATGGATCACCATGTATACTATCAATGGTATGGATTACAAAGATCTGTAAACCTAACGATTTAATAAATGATGAATGCGGCGTAATTTATTAATTTCATGATGAAATTTAGATGGATCTGTGTCAAATTTGATGTTTCATTGGCATAATTTGACGTTTAAAAAAAATGCCAGTCATTGAATCTCATAGAATACCTGCAGAAGTAAATATCTTGAATCAGAAAGGCGACGGTGGCCCTCACAGGATTTCCACACTGGCAGCTGGAACTCGACTGTGCCTGTGCATCAATTAAGCACACTCTTCATCAACCCTAGTTGAATGTCTGCTCTTTCATCATACATTAAGCGGAAACAGTCCATTAAAGTTGTTACAACACTTTTGAGTTTGGGAAGTTTCATCAGTCCATCAGAAAGCATGCCTTACCCGTAACTCTTTCCAGAGGCTAGTGGCGATTATTTGTGACATTATGATAGTAAACTTGGTCAACTCAGTCTCCCCAAAGACACCATGTGAAGTTTGCAGATGGGACCATCATGCTGTGGCCTGCATCACATCGTGTAGTACAAACCAAAGATGAAAAAAGCATGGATTTCCAAACAAGACAATAGTTCCAAAAATAAAACCTAGAAAAGTCGTGCTGCCCTCTGGAAACAGGCTTCGCAGCATTCAATGCAGGTCCAGCAGATTCCAAAATAGCTTCTTCCCCACCGCCATCAGACAGCTGAATGTTGAAAAAAAAAAATGAAAAAAGCTGAATGTTGAAAAAACTCTAAATCATGTCACAGTCTCTGCACTGACCATATCAATATGTTATTTTGCATTATTTTTTTTTCTTCAAATGTTTATATTAATCACTGCTGCACTTTAAGAAATCGATTTGTCATGTGAGCTGCACAAAACTACATTTTGTTTTGTACACACTCTGTGTATACAAATTAAAATTTCAATTAATTTTAGTTCTATAGCACCAATTCACATAACATTTTATCTCAAGGCACTTTACAGTTCACCAGATCATCCAGTCAAATTCATTAAAAGTTTTCTATCTAAGGAAAACCAGTTGATTGCATCGACTCATTGACTTGTTGCTAAAAGCATGCTTGTAGCAACAGTGGAGAGGAAAAACTCCCTTTTAACAGGAAGAAACATCCAGCTGAACCAGGCTCAGTGTGAGCGGCCATCTGCCAAGGCCGACTGGGGTTCAACAAGACAGAAGCAGAGATACAAAAAGCAACTGTAAAAGGCGGCCCCGTCCAGGAAACATACAGCCAGGCAGACGAGCTTCGAGCCAGCTCCCATGTTAGAGGATGAAGAGAGCACATCCAGCACTGGAAAACAGGCCGATCTCCAACATCTATCAACAAGGGTGTTGATGGCAGCAGCACAGCTGATATTTCTCTTCTGGTTGGTGTCCTGGCCAATAATGTTTGTCTAATGCCAATGAAAATAAAGTTGTCTAAGTCTATATGGCCTCAGAGAAAGAAAGTGAAACTGCAAAAATGGCTCAGGAAATCGCTACACCAAAACAAAAATATATGTGGAGAGAACTAAGAGCACTGGAAGGACTCAAAACAAAAAGATCTAGAGACGGCTAGTGAGGAAGAGCAGGTCAAATTCTCAGCAGAAAATGCATGTTACTACTGCTACCTCTTAAAAGATTAGAGAATCCTATAAAAGTTGCAATTTTTTATGTTAGAGTTAGACAACCTTTATTGTCATTTTGTATACTAAATTAAATTTTGTTTGGCACAGCTTTAGAGATAGTAAATGAGCATTTCCATTCCATAAAGTGCAGCAGTGGAATACATCTCATGTCCTCAAGGTTTATATGTTCATTAGAAAGGGGAATATTAAAGCACTTGTCTCTCCTAATGTTAATTATTATAATTAATAGAGCCTAATTAAGTAATTTAAAAAGCCTAATTTAGCATATCAGAATATTTGAATATTGTGTAAAAGTTTAATATTGGAACTCATGGTATCCTATTTTAATCAGCTAAATAACTCACCAGGTTATCTCAGCCTCTGATGCTGCCTTTATTAAGAGACAATCAGGCCATGAAATCCTTTGCTTTAGGTCTGTGTTTCCGCTAACTTATTTTAAACAATCTGTTTAACATGCTGATTTGTCATTAGGAATATATTAGGAATGTATGTGATGTTGGAGGATTAACAGTGAAAGTAAAGTAGGACTTAGTTTTAGGTGTGGGGTAAAATAAGAGGCAGTGGAAACAAATGTGGGAGAATATTAGCTCTAAATATTAGACTGTAACAAAAAATCATCAGTAATCAAACATTTAATGTGAAATTAAGTAGAGAATCATGTTTGAATTACAAATATTAAAATATTAGTCTTCGTAAAGACATGGCTACCAGCTATAAAATAACAAAACAAATTTATTTAACATGCAAGTTACATATTCTCAAATGAGCATAAAATATATTTAACATTTCCAAAGTTTTTTTTGAAAAATCCTTTTTTTTTTTCTTGAGGTTTAAAACCTGCATACATTTCTGTAGGTTACTTATACTGCAGTAAATGTCATTGCAGTTATTTTCCCATAAATTAATTTGCTGAATATTTGCTCTAATTTCTTTATATTGAGTGAATTGCTTGGGTTGCTGCTGACATCTGGTGTATATTTTATGTCAAAGGCCCCATTAGAAATATTAAGAAAAAAAATGCTGACACTTTCAATACCGTTTCCTCCCAGTCTGTTTAAACAACAACCTTTCTATATAGATGTATTGGCAGGAGAAATAAAAAAGGTTTATCAGCTAACAAAATGAAAAAAAAAATTTAATACTTCATCAGCGATTATTTAAAATAAAGACGTAAAAACTGGCATGGACAAAAGAAGTCTACATAATTTTCTTCAATAAAAACCTCAAATAATAGCTAGAGAGCTTATTTTTCTACAAATAGAGATATACATTAGTGGTATCTGTTAAATTAAGATCAGATTTATTATTGCTGCCGTACAATAGGAACAAAATATGTGAGATTTTGATCAAAAGTGGCAGCCTACTAAATGGTTTATAACAGTCCCCAAAATGTTAAAGCTTCTCTCCAGGTAGAGGGAAGCAGCGATGTTAACTGTCATTGATTTCTATTTGCTGCATAACCAGCATGCAGGGAGTTTTTTTTGTGTGTATGTGTGTGTGTGGAATATGTTTCTGTATTTTCTTTGCCCTCAACAATGCAACTTCAAGGGCAGATTGAGGAAAAGTTATTTTTTTTCATTTAGGCCTTCAATGAGTTTTCCTTTGCTTACTGGCAGGCCTGGGACACCTCAATCAATACTCAAAAATGCATGAGATTTAGTCCCACATGCAACATCGAGTTATCATCCTTAAATACATGCCACTTTATAGTGGTTTTATCTCATTAGTTTGTGATTGCAGCTGCTTTTTTTCCCTTCTCCCAGCAACTTTCTTATTTTTACCAATGCTGTCCAATTCTGCCCGATTAAGAAATCAGTGCATAAGAAATTCTTCTCAATATGAGGAGAGAGCCACCGCACAAGAATTATAACCTGGAGATATTGTGTGGGTTTTCAAACATCAAGCTGTCTGCTGAGCTGCGGCACTGTGGCTCTTGGGCCAAATTAAACAGGAAACGGCTGTCTCCGAGCCTGGTGGCTGAGAGGCCTCAGCGTTAAAAAAGAAAGAAAAAAAAAAGATCTGCAATGACGTTGAATTCAGCCTGTGTCTGATGAAACTCAGAAGTAATATGCTGACTTAAGCCAGTGGGGAATACAAAATGCAGCTTTACACCTCTGTGTTAACAACATTTTCTTTACTGGCTGCTATAGGCTGTGATTTTTATAATATAAATAATTAAGAAACTCTACGGCAGTTTGAGCTTGCCTTAGGACATGCAAACCATGGGCCTAATCATGAATGCAGACACTGAAGGCATGCGCCATAATTAAAGAACATCATCACTATCCTGTATGCATTTAAAACGCAAATCCTGAATGGGCTCTGATAATAATAATAATAATAGGAAAAAAATGTTAGACCTTGGAATAAAAGTAAATAAATGCACTGTTCAAAGAAATAAAGGGAGGACTCAAATAACACACTATATCCGAATGAATGAAATATTCTCATTGAATACTTTGTTCTGTACAAAGTTGAATTGGCAGAAAACAAAATCACTCAAAAATGATCCATGAAATCACATGCATTATCCAATGGAAGCCTGGATTTGGAGTCACATACAACATTAAAGTGGAAAAACACACCATAAGCTGATCCAACTTTGAATTAATGTCCTTAAAACAGGTCAAAATTAGGCTCAGCATTGTGTGTGACCTCCATGTGCCTATATGACCTACCTACAATGCTTGGGCATGCTCCGGATGAGGTGGTGATCTCCTCACTGACTGGACTAAAGCATCAATGTTCTCAACCAGATTCAGGTCTACGGGATGGGCAGGCCAGTCCAGAGCATCAATTCCTTAAATTTGCAAGAACTGCTGACACACTCCAGCCACATGGGGTCTAGCATTGTTCTGCATTAGGAGGAACCCAGGGCCAACTGCATTAGCATATGGTCTCACAAGGGGTCTAAGAATCTTGTTTCGGTACCCGATGTCAGACATGACTTGGACAACTTTTATTGTCATTTTGTATACAAATGGAGGGCTATGTGGCCTTCCAAAGAAATTCTCCCCCACACTATTAACTGCCGCACTACCACTGCTCATGCTGAAGGATGTTGCAGGTGAAGATCACTCTCCACAGTGTCTCCAGGTTCTGTCACACGTGCTCAGTGTGAACATACAGATGAAGATTGGCAGTCATCCAGGTCATAGTCATTCCAAAAAAATTAAAAAACAATTCACTGGACTGTTACCAAGTTTGAGGACGTTTCGCTTCCAATCCAGGAAGTGAATTGAAAAAGCTTCCTGGATGGGAAGCAAAACATTTTCAAACTTAGTAATAAAGTCCAGTGGATTGTTTTTAAACTTTTTTGGAAGCTCAGTGTGAACCTGCTTTCATCTGTGAAGAGCACAGGGTGGAGCTGGCTAACTTGCCAAACCTCTTCTCTGCCAAATGCAACACATCCTGCACGGTGTTTAGCTGACAGTACAACCCCCATCTGTGGATGTCAGGCCCTCATACCATCCTGATGGAATCGGTTTCTAACCATTTGTGCAGACACATGCAATTTTGTGGCCTTCTGGAGGTCATTTTGCAGGGCTCTGGCAGTGCTCCTCCTGTTCCTCTTTGCACAAAGGCAATAGTAGCGGTCCTGCTGCTGGGTTTTTGCTAGTGTTGCGCCGATGCCATTTTTTGGCTCTGATACCGATACAAGATACCTGACTGTGCAGTATCGACCGATACAATCTGTTTAAAATTGATGTGTGTGTGCAAGAACTGCATACGACTTGGATGTATAATAATTGCCATCATAGCTTTGTCAAGCTGCTGCCTACCTTTATGAAGCAGGAAAAAAAAGACTAATACAAAGTGAATCCAGTAGAACTTTTTATTGCCTACCTTGAATGGGTAACAATAGTTGAATAAACTTTTGGCGCTTAAAATTCTATCTGTGTCATATTTGTCATTACTCGCCGATACCGATACCACTATTTTAGTGCTGGATTGGGGCCCCACCAGACACTGGTATTAGCAATGGTGCAATGCTAGTTTTTGCCCTCCTCGGCTTCTTGGTATACTGGCCTGTCGACTGAAAGCACCTCCAGTCTCTGGACACTACGCTAATGGACACAGCAAACCTTCTTGCCACAGCTCGCATTGATGTGCCATCACGGTTGAGCTCCACTACCTGAGCCGCTTGTGTGGCTGGTATTCGTTCTCATGCTACCATGGGTGTAAAAGCACCAACATTCAAAGGTGACCAAAAAATCAGCTAGAAAACAAAGGTACTGAGAAGTGGTCTGTGGTCCCCACCTGCCGAACCACTCCTTTATTGCGACAGTGGCGTTGAATGTAGGAGTTTGCCCTGAAATCGAAGGATTGACGGTTCAAGCCCCGACTTTCATTGTCGTTGTGTCCTTGGGCAAGACACTTAACCTGCATTGTCTACTGATGGTGGTCAGAGGGCCCGGTGGCTCCAGTGTACGGCAGCCCCGCTTCTGTCAGTGAGCCCCAGGGCAGCTGTGGCTACAATGTAGCTTGCCACCATCAGTGTGTG
>NW_015151353.1:67697-81751 GCF_000732505.1 Cyprinodon variegatus
ACTGCCAATCAGTGTGGACAGTTTGATTTCACAGAAGTTTGATTTAATACAAGTAAAACTTTGTTGAATTATCTTTTTCCTTTCTGATTTTATATATCTGAATATAAGGAGATTTTTTCAGTTACACCTGGTCGGTGAAAAACTGGCAAAATGAAAAAAACAAAAACAAAAAACATAGAAGTAGATGAAAACTCCTATTAACTATTCTCATATTCTTCCTTCTTTAAAGAACAAGTATAGTGTTATGAAAGGGTGTCTGCAAATGTTTTATATGAAAATCATTTATTGTAACTAGTCTGTAGTCCTTTTAAGCCTAGTTTTCAAAGAAATCCTAAAGTTCTCTACAAATTCAAGGAAGATGTTAATGTGGAACAAAGAGAAACTGAAAAAAGGAGGAGGGAGTGGATTGAAGAATCATTGGACAGATGTATAATTTATAGATAGATGAATGAACAGATATGGACAGAGCAATGACTAAAGGGCAAGAGGATGGATATAGATCCAACAATGAGACAATGGAAAGAGAATTAACCTCTGAAGAAGATATTATCCAATTTCTTTTTCCACAGTTAATTCCTTCTTAGTTGAAAAAAGGATCGACCAAGCAACATCTCCGTGGAATAGACTTTATTGCCCTTAAATAGAAACACAAAACACTATTCCAGTCTTAAATCATTTTGGAAACATAAAATTAATGTAATCAAACTGAAAAACAATGAGATGGAAAAGGCACTAACAAAATGCAAAAAAGACAGAGATATTCAAATCAATCTAATAATTTGAACGCATCAAAAAAACCAATGAACAGCTATTTTATATCACAAAGAGGAAGTAAAACTGCTGCTTTAGACGTGTTTTATTTTTACTGCATCTTTGCCTTCACCCACAATAAACAGCTGTGTGATTCCTAAGGCAGTGGTACATTTCCTGAAGTATCACTTTAGTAATTCACTGTTTTCTAAAGCCCTGAGAGATTCCTCATAGTAAAACTTTGCAACTCGTTTGTTACCTAACCTCATATCTTACAGGACAAACACACATTCTTATCTTGCTATATGTAGTGAGGACCATGTATTGACTTCTATTAATTTTTAGTGGTTTTTGAGTCTTTCTACAGCCAAAACCTGACAATATCGCTAAACTTAACCATTACCAGTGCATATCTCTACCTAAAACACACTCAATTCAACTTTGTCCCTAAACCTACTTTGCTAACTGTTAGCAAAATAGCTCGTGAGGACCAGGAAAATGTCTTTACTTTACAACAGATCCTCAATTTAATGGTGAAATCAGAAAAGTTTTTCTCAGTCTGATGCCAAGACAAGAGCACACACACACACACACACTCCTACACTCATCCTTATACAACTGAATAAAACTAAAACAAATGCATCAGTCTTATAAAGACTGATGCACAGCAAAAACAGAAATCAGTCTAAAAGAACTAAATAAAGAAAGCAGTTTTTTTGTCAGCAATTAAATATTTTTTTCTGTGCTTCTCAGTGCTGATTATCTGATAGTTATTTTCTAATGTGAGGAGCTGTCCTTAGGCATTAGCCGGGCTGTTGAAGGATTAATAGTGAACTTATGGAATAGCTTTGTCGCGGTTAAAGAGTCCAGTTTAAACGCAGGCAGTGGAACAAAAATATGCAGAAGATTCACTGCTCTAAAAATTAGATTACAATACAGGATTTATTCAAAGATCAAAAAGTGGGTTAAAAAGTGAAAAATCTGTCTGACATTTTTTAAATAATTATGTTGGAATCATCAAATAATTAGTAAAAATATTAGTCTTTGTAAAGGTAAGATATAAGTCATGGCTTTTCGTAATGAGGGAGTGGGAATCAATAAGTAAAAACAAGTCAGCTTTCTCATTGAACATCATCTCTTGATGGTACCATTACTCAGGTTTAGTGCAAATGATCAAAAAAGGCAAAAGGAGTAGAAATAGAGCAAAATCTTTTAAAGTCGTAGGAAAGCGGCTGTTCCAACCGTTGCATTTCCGAACTCTCCCGAATGGTGCACGACTTTAAACGAGTGAATGAAGTGAATGCGATTGGTCGTTCATCAAGATGGCGGGATTGTTGTGGTGGAAGGATTGCAAGCAGGTTTGTTTGTAGCCAGTGTCTCGGAAGCATCTTGCTAACCAGTTAGCAACTTAGTGCTAGTAGGTTCCCAATGGGAAATTCCATTGGGACCAAGTAGCACTAAATTGGTGACTTAGCAACGATACTGTCAAGGAACGCTATGGACAGAGGAAACATGCAAGAGGAGGAGAGTTTGGGGTCGGAGGTTGTGGATGAGTCTCCTCCGACATCCATTTTTTATTTAGAGGAGGAAAGCGGGGACTAAGATGTTGTGGAAGAGGACGCCAGGGCGGCAGAAGCTTGGTTTGGTGTAGAAGGCTTCCAGCCGTACATGTTTGAGCCCTTGCCTCGCAACGCTGCCAGTTCTGTTAGCTCTACGCCTGCCGAAGACACAGACGTCCGTCCCCGTGAACACTGGGACAGAACTCAATGGTACAGTAAATGATTCTGATTTCAACCATTGCGTATATTAGCTGCGACATATGAATCAAGATGTTATGGCCAAAAAAATTTGATTGACAGATGACCGTTGATATATGATTGGCTGAATTTAAGTGTACAAGCTGACGTGTAACTAACTGGCCTGCATAAGATAACGAAAAAAAAAAAACTGATTTTAAGACAGGTTTTTTTTCTTAAATAGAAATTTTCTAACTTTTGGGACAATATCGTCTGATAAAAAGTACATTTATGTACATGTTTAAGCCAGAAAGATTTAACATTCAAACATGATTTCCCTATGACTTTAAACAATTCCTTTTCAGTCGGCGGTACCTGAAAACAGTCAGTCAATGTCAGAAAAACTTCTGTATGAGAAAGGGGATCAAAAAGGTAAAACAGGGATAAATAAGAATATATTCACGATGTAAAAAGAATAAGAATAACAAAAAAAAATGCTATTTAATCGTTAGTAAATACATCTTTTGGCACTGCGACAATAGGAGGCTGGTGGTCTTGGTACTAAGGTCAAGAGGAGGAGTATCTCTGTCGCTGACTTTCTGTTTTGCTCTTCTGTTTGTCATACTTGACAGAAACAATGAGGAAGACGAGCAATGTGAGGCCCTGGATGCCTGCCAGGAGGAAGAAGTAGTAGTTCAGTTGGCACTCGTTGATGTTTCCTACAGGAGATAAGACAGGGGCATTAGCCTGGAGGAACAATCAAAATGCATTTTTGTAATACAACTTTAGTGTCAAATACTATAAAGTAAACTCAAAACAAAGGTAATCTTCCAACAGCTGACACATGTGGCAAGTTGATATGTGTTAGAGAGAAAAAAAAGGGCAGATTTGAAGTGAGTGTGTCAGGGAAACACGATTCTGTCAGGAATCAAGATCCAACAGGAGCTGAAGGATGAGCTGAGGGAGGGGGGGCTCATCTCATCACTGTTAAACTTTTTGAAAATGAAGACAATTGACCCTGTACTCCGGCGCTCATACAGGAAGGCTCGATTGATGATGGGGGGCTGAAGCATCAAAAATAACACAAGCAACACAGGCTCTCAGCTGTGATCTGAGTCACACAGCCTTTCATCTGTTGTAAAGGGCTGTTTGTTGCTCAGGGGACCGGGATGAGATAAAAAAGAAAAGGGAATAAAACTGACACTTTCACTGTGGTTTGATGTACTAAAGCTCTACATGTTTACAGGGGGACAGCAAAGTCATCCTGCAGATGCAAAAAAAACCAAAAAACCATAAGAATTAAGAACTAAGAATTAAGAAAAACGGTCTCATAAAATAAGACGTGGGACTAATAAATCATAATAATAAAATTAATTGCTAAGACTGACCTCTTCCTGTTGGCTTTGTGGCTTTCAGCCAGGAAACACTTAGTGTCTGCATGTTTGCTGAACAGGTTGCCCAGATTCAGCCAAAATACTCAGAAATATTTCAAAGGAATATTCTTCATGTCTCTGAGGGGTTATATAAACCATTAGGCTGAAAAACAATTGTCTTTTCTAAAGATATTTGGATTGGTCGTAGAACGGCTTTTGTCCTGATTACCATGTAATGCAGACCAAATGACTTAGCAGCAGATATGATGAGTTGATGCTCTGTATTAAGAGCATCATCTCTATTAGAAACAGAGCTTTATAGAGATAAAAGGAGATTAAACTTTTTAGGATTCAGCCCCCCAAAAAACATGTTTTTGTCTCCTAAAGGGCATTTAAGGTGCCGTGCAGCTAGTGGACACTAAATGGCTAAAGCTCAGACCCTATGATCAGGAAAAAAACTAAACCAGAAGCCTCTTATTCAGAAAGATCCTATTAGCTACACTATGATGGTTATCAGAGTAAGCAAAAAGCCAGAAACATAAAAGGTTTGACTTTGATTAGACATAAAGGTAATTCTCAGCTCTCACATTTTGTCTACCTGAGTAAAGTCTAACAAACACCTGAGGAGCTACCAGTTACCAGCCCTACAGATCAGAAGGATGCTTAGAGGCAATGACTTCATTAATAGCTGCTCTGGAGTTTGTTTTAAAAAGTTTTTGTTTTTGTTTGGATAGTGCTTGAGATTTATTATTTTTTATTTTATTTTATTATGTCTAGTGGCATAATTATCATTTTAAAACCATCTGTACACTCTTCCCAAAAGGAAAAGAAAAGTGACGCATGATGTTAAGCATACCGGGTATATATATTTATAAATTGTTTTTTTTTATTGAACTTTATGGATCTCACAATGGAGAAATTCCCATCCCTATGGGGAGCAGTGGGCTACCATTGTGTGGCACCCAGGGAGCAGTGTGGGGTTAAAGGTCTTGCTCTGAGACCCAGAGTGCAGGCTGTGGAGATCAAACCGGTTACTTGCAACCTTCTCAGAGCACAAGCGCACAGCTCTAACCATTGGGCCATCACTTCCCCATGGGTATATCTCATGTGTTAACATCCAAATTATTGTGTGAACAAACATATCCAAGAGCAATTTTAGTTGGATTCCCTTTAAATGAAAATAGTACAGTTGCAAAACATTGCATTTTACAAATTTAGAATAATATCGACATAGTCTTGCATACATTTGAAATGGAAACAGCTAATGAAAAAGAGAACTGTGAGGGGATTAATGAAGAATGGAAAGAGATAAGATGACCCTTGATGCAAACGGAAAGTAAACAATTAGAATTAAAGGAAGCAGATATTTAAATTGGCAACTCCTCACATACAACACTCACTCTAAAGAGTGACTGCTGATAAATTAGCATTCAATCCCATTGTCTTTAAATGTCCTCAGGAGTTCAATGAATTGCAGAATAAACATTTCCTATTTGATGAAGTTCTGCAGACGCTTATATGTTATCACAGACTGTTTTAGTATACTTTAGAGTAGGAAATAAAATCACATTCAAACCAATGATTATGCATATTACTGAAAACTGCTTTGAAATAGATAAGAATATTTGAATGAAACTAAAAAATGAAAAATAACAAAACACTTCTATGTAAACATGAAAATGTACCTTGGTAAACATAAACAGTTATGATTAAACGCGAAGGTTTGAAAAACAAACACCCACACATCAGTGCATTAGAGGCAGCCATGTAAAGGCGGAATGTTCTTGTAAATGACTTAACATAGCACGCCTGCTTGATCAAAGCGAAGGTTTTAGTCAATTTAACCAAGCGTCTGACTGCTTTGCATGATCTGTTGTGATTGGTGAAGCAGATCACACTCCATAATGTCACCACGCTTATCAAGCTTACAGATGTTCCTGCCTCCCTTCTCTCTGTTGTCTGCATTGTCTTGGAGATAATTAGAAATGGAGTGATTCTCTGTCAATTCTTTGTGCGCTGGAGCATCTCTATAGCGTGAAAGCTTTGATCAAGGAACGGAGAGCTTGCCAATGACTCTGAAATCCTGCCAGAGCATAAATGAAATCATTGGAGAGTCAGAAAAAAAAAAAAAACGAAATCCTGACATCCACTCTGACCTCTGCTGCTGCTTGTACCTATTCTGCCATCATCCTAATCCATCAAAGGTTTGAATCCAAAGAAACAGCTCAAAAGCCAAAGCAAAGCTTGAATAATTCATGAAGAATAAGACGACGCATATTTGCGTTGAGAACGTCTGATTTTTCAGTCAATTTTTCCTTGACAGACACTAAAACAAATACTCCTGCAGTTCGCTCACTAAAGCGCTGTACTCTCAGAAAACTAGGCCATAAAGGCTGCAGAAATTATGCAGACGATGAACAAACCTCCCTTGTTTATCGTGTTTGCATGGGAAAAGTGAGCTCTTCTTGTTCTGCAGAAGAATATGGAACGTCTGAGATGAGTAACTGTTCAAAGCATCAATTCTTTTAAAATAAATACAGAACATTTATACTCTACGTTTTAAAGTTTATTAACCTTTGGGAACATCTAATTAGTAATCCATGACTTTCTGTTTCCCTTGGTGAATAAATATAACATGATATAGAGGCCAAGTTTTATTAGCCACTAAGCTGGACGAAGGCCCAGGTTTAATTTGTCTCCACACAGAGAGGAGGAGGATATAAAAAGGAGGAAAAAGTCTATAGAGCACACAGTTAGCGCACTGCTATAAACAGTGGCACCTTGTGGTCACCATGTCTTCAAAACAACTATTAGATGTAATCAACAGGCGAGATTTTTGATTGGAAGGGATGATCCCATTTCTGGTGGTTTAGGTTTCAGCCAAAAGGCTAAAGAATTGAAGTATTGTGGAGGATCAACACTGATCAGAGGAGTGATTGTGATTGTGGTTTCATTTCCCAATCACATACCACACTGTCTTGAAACCCTTTCTAAACAAATGACATTCGTAAGCAGACTTATTTAGATTCAGATGGCCAAGATGGCACAACTCACAGCAAAAGGAACAATGACCCAGGAGAAGGAGGTTGATTTGCAGCTGACTTGGAATGTTTTTTGAAGGATGGACCTCCATATTCTAAAAAACTTCAGAGCTCCAATTACAGGTTGCTCTAGTGCGAGCTGATAAGCTGATAAAGAAAATGTTTTAAGAAAAACTGAAAGTCCTGTTGTCCAGACTCAAGCCATCTTTTGTGGTTCCCATAAAAATGTTTTGCCCTTAGCTTAGCCAAGGGAGAACTGATGTCACAAGCTTTACCTTGATCAGCTTCTTTCTGCTGACCTGCTCTTCCTACATGCTGGGTTTACTTGGTAATACAGTAAATTTGTTTCTTACAATGTAATTTAAATAAAATGAGGACTTTCCACATTATCTATCCGACCATCCACTTTCTCACGCTTAGTCCTTGTCAGGGTTGTAGTGAGGCCGCTACACCCTAGACATATCGCCAGTCTGTCACAGGGACATGCAACAATGCACACGGGAAGAACATGCAAACTCTATGCAGAAAGACCCCGGGCTGGGAATCTAACCCAGAACCTTCTTTCTGCAAGGCAGCAGTGTACCAGTTTACATCACTGCACCACTATGCAGCCCATTTTCCACGTAAGAAAGAGTAAATGCATTAAAACTGCATGAAAACAAGTCTGCATCATCTGTCCAGTCTAGTATAATGATTCAACCTTTTTTTTCACTCAGTCACATCATCTTGAATAAAAAAACAAAAAAAAAAAAACCCAACACAAAATGCATTAAAATTGGAAAAATGCTTTCGCCTTATCCTTGTAATCTCAAATAAGGTATGAGCATTCATTGTGTGCCAATAGGTCATGAGACATGAAATGTATTCATGTTTGTTTACTAAGAGTGTTTTGTTCAAGATATTGATGGTCCACCTAAGCTTATATGTACAGTAGGAGGAAGAAGCTCTGAGGCAGCAGCTTAGACTGGTAGGGCTCAGGGCTGCTGCCCTCCTCCACAGAACCTCCCCTCCTCCACTTTATCTACTTCTTGTTTATCTTTTGTCAAGATGACGAAGGAAGGGAAAACTACACCTTTTCAAAATTTATCTAGGATGTTACACGCATGGACAAAGTAGACCTCTATTTATTAAAAGAAAAACCCACAATGATCACAGAAATAACTTGATTCTGACAAAAGTAATACTAAATTATTTTATGAAAACAAACAAAACTAAATCATTGCCTATCAACTATGCTTCAACAAAAAAAAAAAAAAAAAAAAAAAAAAAATGAAAGAGGCCTGGACCAAAATGTTGGTACTGTAAACTGATTATTTTATTTCACATTCTTTTGAGGAAATAACTGCAATCAAAGTATTCATGTAACTATCAGTAATAATAATAATAACTGAACTTTTTTGATCTTGGAGAAATTTACCTCTGCATTTAACCCATCCCCTTGCGGGAGCAGTGGGCTGCCATCGTGGGTGCCTGGGGAGCAGTGTGGGGTTAAGGGTCTTGCTCAGAGACCCGGCAAATAGTTCCATTTTGGTATCATCTGTTCATAGGACAGATCGTTTTAGAAGTTTTGAGGATTGTCCAGATGTAGTTTGGCAAATTGCTGTCTGGCTTTTTTATTATTTGTTTTGTTCGTCTCCCATTGACTCCACTGTGAATCAAATAAGGATAAGTGGTGTGATCTAACACTGGTGTTCCTTGTGCTTAAAGTTCACCTTTAATATTTTAAGATGTTTTTCTAGGCTCTTTTGTTTCCTTTCATATGATCCTTCTACTTGATTTTTCATATTTTTTTCTTTTGCAGCCATTGCCAGGGAGGTTGGCAAGAGTTCCATGGATCTTAAATTTCGGAATAATATCTTCAGCTGTAGTCACAGGAGCCTCTTGGTAGTGATGGGTCCAGCAACACCAATGCTCGGTGCATGCTTGGAGCCCATAGAGCAAAACACTGTGTCAGTACACGTGTCGTTTCAAGAAAGTCATGTGACCAATAGGAGTTGTTTCTGACTGACACACCAAACTGTTTAAAAAAGTATCTGTCAACATGATGCATCTGCTAAAAAATGTCTCATCTTTTGTGGTTTATCATCAAATTATAAAGAATTTTGGAGCAGCCTAAAAGGAACAGGAATGTTTCAGCCGTTGCATTATTTTAATTTCCTCGTTGTGTAATACTTTTCCTCTCAGTTTTCACTCAACTTCTCTGAATTACAGTTATTTTCAAATTGACTCTTAATTTATTTGCTGTTTTTTTTTACTGTACTTATTGTTTTAAAATTAAGATTTAAAATCCTTGTCCACAAGCATCCTCATTCACATTTTCCCTTAAATTTTCACGTTATGATACATGTTCACCTTACAGTATTTATTGGCTGCATCTAAAAATATCTAAAAAAGATATTTTCAAATCAAACAAAGATATGAAATAATACAATATAACCTACAATAACTTAAATTATGTCATTGTACTAGTTCATTGTCGTGGGAAAAAAGTATTCAACTATTCACCCTAGTTAAATAAACAGAGATAGATGGGTTTCACTCAGTCGGCACATTTATTCATATCTTTGCAAAGAGAGAACAGTTCATCATGCAGCCCTAATGGCACAGCATTCTGCATGAGCAGCGTTCGTTCCCCATTACTTACAACAATGGAAAAATAGTCAGAGTCAAAACAAATTACAGACACTTTGGTTACCAGTAACATGCCATGAATAAACCTTGAGAAAGAATCTGGTTTGTTATGGGAAGAAGCTATGCTTGGTCTACAAACACCATCCTGCAGAGAATTGTATGGCCTTGAGAGAGAAACAGACTGAGTGAAAACTTTTATAATGAGTAAATGGGATAAATAAATATATAATAGAAGAGAAATCAAAATTTTCCGACAACAGTCATCAAATCAATTCAGTTTAGTCTGTCAAATAGGCTTCCTGTAGTGTCTTTAAAGTTCCAGCAGGTGTCAGTATTTTGTGAGACAGTATCAACACAGTATCAATTAGTGTTGCGCCGATGCCATTTTTTGGCCCCGATACCGATACCCGATACCTGGCTGTGCAGTATCGGCCGATACCGATACCATAATAATGTAAAATAATTGCCATCATGACTTTGTCAAGCTGCTGCCTACCTTTGTGAAGCAGGAAAAAATCAAATATAAAGTGAATCCAGTAGAACTTTTTATTGCCTACCAGGAGTGGGTAACAATAGTTGAATAAACTTATGGCTCTCAAAATGGTATCGCTGCCCTATTTGTTGGTACTCGCCGATACCGATACCACCATTTTAGGGCAGTATCGGGGCCCCGTCCGATACTGGTATCGGTGCAACACAGTATCAATACAGTTTGGCAATGTGTCGAAACGCTTCAAGATGCCTCATTAACCCTTCTCTACTGCTTGGAGATGGCCTTATAGAATTTAGCTTTGACATGCTATACAGCTTTCTTTACCATCTACTTAGACAACCCTTTCCTTGGCTTCCTCTGGTCCATGTTGAGGACGGTACACGCCATGTCACCAAACACCACAAAGACTATCTTAAGCAGTATATATAGGCCTGTGGACTAATTACAGGATTGTAGACACCTGTGGGGCTAATAAGTGGACACACCTTGATTTAATATGTCACTTTGGTCACATTATTTTCTGTCTTTTCTAGGGGTACTATCATTTTTGTTCAGGCCTGTTTCATGAGTTTATTTATAAAAAAAAAAAAAACATTATTATGAAACATGGTTGAAAAGAAACGCCTGACTCTCATTTGTTAATTTTCAAAGGATTTCTATTTCAGATTACTTTTGCGAGACTTAAGTTATTTCTGTGACCATTGTGTGCTTTTTTTACTAATAAATGAGGGACAGCAGCAATTGTGTCCACATGGTGGTGTGAAATCTCCATCGTCCAGGAAGATTGCAACCATTTAAGTAGAAGGCAACATTACGCTTTTCCAAAGTCTTGTCAAGTTATTTATAAGCTGCAAAAAAAACACAACTCTAAGTTTATTCCGGCATTAACTGATTCATGATCCAAGCATGGAAATAAAAGCAGGCAGAAGAACCAACCTGTTCAAGACTTGCATGCCTAAAAGCCATTTGTAAGCGCCTTTCAGCAGCTTTATTATTTCAGCTCGGTCACCTTTTCAGTGTCCACCCTCCAGGGGCCATTTGGCTGCCAAAAGCATTCAAAAATTATCGAAAGCTAATTAAACCAGTAGAGGACCTAACAAAGACATACTGCAGAAAAATATAACACAGCCAAAAAATTATCTCACAGCCATGTTTAAATCAAATCCCTAACAGGAGGCGAATACAATGCAAAACAGAGTCAAATAAATACGATTTCCACTCTGTTGACATTTCTAAAATTAGAAAATTACAAGCTTCGGATTAAGATGGCTTCATCAACAAAGGGGGTCAGCAATCTAGTATGTGACTGTTAAAAAACTTTTGGGTCAATTTACCTGTGAGTGACATTGTGCAGACAATGTGAGTCAGATGAAACTGGTCAATACCAATTTAATGTTTGACTATAGATCAATGGATCAGCGCTTCAATACAATGTCTCAATATCTTGATTCTTCAGTACCTTTGATGCTTTTCTCTGTCCTAGAATGACATCAAAGAGGATCAATGCCTGTTTGTTTCAGCTATAAATATAGTTATCTTCCTCAGTCCTCTACAAGCTGTGAATCTTTATCATTGATGCTAAAGTTTCAAAACTGGCTACATGCTTAAAATTATTTATTTATCTGTGCTAACTCCAAGAAGTCTTCTAAACAGACCAATAAAAGAAAGAATGATTACCATACAGCCCCTTTATAAAGTGAAAGACTTGATATTCATTTTGTCAGATCTGACATTAAAAACCTCCATTAAAACCCTGACATTTTGCTGAGTGTAACCCAATAGAACGTGCGAATGTCAGCTCATGGTGAATATCTGAACACATCCCAGACATCTGATATAACATCAGTCAGGACTTGGAAACTGGCCAAGGAAAAAGGGCACTTCCTGTCTTGTGACTGTAGAGGTTCACAAAAACCCTCCACTTTGAGCGAAAGATACTTCCAACAAAAGGGGAGCAAATTAGAATGCAAACCCATTTCCTGCAGACACAAAGGATCCTGCTGTATGAAGGATCATTGTGTTGAGAGTAAAGGTTAATCTCTGATTGACTTATGAAAGTAAAATGGCGGCACACTTGACAAGAATGGCTGTATGGGTGTTATAAAGAAACAATGAAGAATGGGGAGAGATGAATATTGGACAAGTTGAAATAAGGGGAAAAAACAAGTCCAGAGTTTAAAATGTCTTTTAATGTTGAATGCAAATGTAGATGAAGCATAATATATATATTTTTTGCAACTCTGTTCAGTCCCACATGTTCCTTTTATTTTTAGTAATTTTGATCAGCATTTTTAAACTTTAACCATGGCAGCTTTTTACTCATTTAACGTCTGGTCATGTTTGGAGCAGTATGTGATCGTTTTGTTTAGCCTATTTTGTTATCTAATTTGTTAATTTTCACAGACAAATCGTCCAGACATGAAAGGTCCCCCCTTAAATTCAAGAAATAAAACTGTGTTTTATTCACTTTTTCCATTTACCAATATGCATGGAATATATAATAGAATTTTAGCACCTACAGAGTTATTCTCAAATAGCTACTAGCCAATCAGTGTTAGATGATCAGTGCATGACGATGCATGTCTACGGTCTTGTATCAGGATTAACACCCATTTTCTAAAGGCAGAAGTTGCAGATACTATGAAGGCATATTTTAAAATTTGGATTAATGCTGTTTGAATACACCTAATAAATATGTGTTCATGGTGCGATGCACAGATGAAGCTAAAATATTTGTTACAAAAAGAAAAGAAGGCAGCTAGTTCAGAAAGAATTTAAAAAAGATTGAAGAACTTTGGACTAAAATTTTCGCGCTGTTTTCAACTTTCTCCCTACCTAAGGCAAGCTTTACACATGCAGGTACAATGAGATGAAGAAAATCTCGGGGGTGAAAAAGATCCCCAGTATCCCTATAACTTTAATGCAAGGCCCTAAATCTTTCATTATAATCACTACAGAAATAAAAAAATGTAAAACAATAACAATCCACGCCAAGGAAATCTTACTACAACTACAAAACATTCCCCTTAATTTCACATTTACTTAGAAGAAATCTATAATTCTTGGCCCCGAAAGGATAACATGCAAACCTGACTAATGTCTACTTTAGTCTGTCTGGATCTTTTCCCTTGCAGCGGATGTTGCTTGGCAATATGGAAAATAGGCTGTGCTTAGAAATCACTGTATTGACTATGTTGGGGAAATACACTAAAACGAAAGGCTGCATACATATGGGGAACACAGAGTAGGAGCTGAGTCTACAGTTTAGAAGCAAAGAGACAAACAGAAACACATAAAGGCACAAAAGATATCCGATAAAGTAAAATAGCAAAGCAGCAAAAATGCTGTGAAAAAGATTTCAATAAGGTTTAGGTCTCTTTTTTATGTTTGAATTATCCCAACCCAACTTACACAGATAAATCTCATGGAGAAACCATGTCCA
This sequence comes from Cyprinodon variegatus, assembly GCF_000732505.1. Classification (NCBI taxonomy): domain Eukaryota; kingdom Metazoa; phylum Chordata; class Actinopteri; order Cyprinodontiformes; family Cyprinodontidae; genus Cyprinodon; species Cyprinodon variegatus. Next base: position 81,164 of record NW_015151353.1, read on the forward strand.
AAAAAACCTCTAAGAAAAGCAAATAAGGAAAGAATAGTAAAATAGAAACAGATATTGAAATCTGTCATTGTGCCTTCCAAAGGTTTTCCTTTCTATGAACTTTTCCACACTGGTTCTTAATACTGTATTTTATTGGTATTTTTGTTTAAAACAAGAAGTGCATAACTGTAAAGGAGAGGATTATGATTAATATTATAGGAAAGAGAAAAAACTGTGTGGTTGAAGGTTTTTGGGTTTTTGTCCTACAACAAGCAGAGTCATTACCCAAGAATCTAATCTTTTACAGACTCCAACAGGTTCTCTTCCAGGTTTGTCATGTAGTATTTAGCTCCATTCAGCTGAACTCTGACCCCTGATGAAACGAAGCAGGGCCAGAGCATCATGCTTTCACCAACCTATTTTCGTTCATAAGATTTATTTTTAAATGCAATCCATAAAGTTTCATCTGGATATAATACAGAGTTGATACAGGAATGAGTAATTCTAATTTAATGGTTTTTAATAACCTTTTAATGCTCTTAGAAATAGCCTTCAACAAGTACCCATGATTCTTCTCTCTCTCTCTCTCTCTCTCTCTCTCTCTCTCTC
>NW_015151353.1:82270-84980 GCF_000732505.1 Cyprinodon variegatus
TTCGTCGTCTCTACCGTCGACAGGCTGCAGCCATGTCCGGATTTCCTCGTTTTCCAGCCACAGAAGAGCAATTTCTAACATTTTGAATTTAAAAAGCTTCCTGGATGGGAAGCGAAATGTCTGCAAACTTGGAAACAAAGTCCAGTGGATTGTTTTTTTTACTTTTTTGGAAAAACTTTGGCTTTTTTCTTTTGGTTCTTATCTCAAATACGTACACAAAACAGAATCAATGATTATCTATCAACTAATATAAAAGGCTTATAGCATGATGCATTTTTCTACCATATCACAGAGCGCAACTTTATCTGATACACACACAGCTGATAATGAACCAGCATAGAGGACCTCCTATAGTGTATTTCCTTCATCTCTCAAAATATTTCTTCACCAGGGCTGCTATTCCTGAAGCTGCTCTAGTCATCATGAACCTCTTTGGCTCTGATTAAAGCTCTTTTTTTCCCCAACTTGTGGTGTATTTAAATTTAGCGTCTAGGTTTACTGTTGAGCTGCTTTTTCTACACATTTTCAGATGATGGATTGAGTGAAGTTTAAAGCATGAGATTTAGTTTAAACCTAATCAAGCTTTAAACCATTCCAAAACATTCTCCCTGACCTGTCTGGTCTGTTCTTTGCTCTGCATGATGATGTTTTTTTCACTAATGTTATCTTTCAAACCTCTGAGGCCTTTGCAAAAGCAGCTGAATCAACACTAACCAGGGTTTTAATCCATTTCACAAGTTTAAGGCTTTTACTATTAAAAAATGTTCAGATCCATTTCTTTCCTCTTCACAATCATTATCTGTTTAATTACTATTACTTTATGTAACCATGAAATACTTGGGAGATTTAAAACATAATTTAAAAAGGTTTTCTGGTTAAAAACATACTGTAGGTGGTGTTAATGTACCTGAATATCCACATAAATATTAATCATTCAGAGGAAGATATGCAGAGACGCTGGTACGGAGCAGACGGAATGAAAAGCTATTTTTCCAGGGAATAACGGGATGATGACTGGTTGCCGCTTTCAGACCTCTGATTTAAACAGAGTCAGTTGGTGGGGCTGTCAAATGACTGCATGCAAGAATTTTTATTTTTTTTTTTGCCACTCAGCAGCATTTATTCTCCTACACTTCAAGAATAACCATCTATGGTTTAGCTAAAGACAGAAACGGATGAAACATCATCAGTTACACACTTTCCATTATAAGTAAAAACAGGTCCAGATAAGGTCTATGATGGTAATGTAACACCTTTTTAAAAACCCTAAACAATGGCTCAATTATACGGTAAGAACTTTTTTCAACACACAAGTGCCTTCATAGTTCCACATTTTTATCTTACTAAGCAGCGTTAAAACAGCAGCAGCTTGTTAAAAGCGGTCAATACTTATTGTTTTCATATGATTGTTTTTTTAATTACTAAACTTTACAATAAAAAAACAACATCTTCTTGATTTGTGTTGCAGCATATCAGTAAAGTTTGACGGTTTGTCCTCCCCCTGCATGTGTGGGTTCTCTCTGGGTACTCTGGCTTCCTCCCAGTCTAAAAACATGACTGTTACGCCTAGTTTACCCCTAACTTTCACCTTCTGACCGTTGGAGATAGGCACCAGCTATGACTGCATGTACAAAGTGGCTACATATGATAGATGGATTGATGCATTATTTTACCAAAGTATAAAAAAATGTTTAATAGAAAAAAAAAAAACGTTAATGTGAAAAACAGAAGCCATATATGTCTAGATGTCTCTGCAGAGAATGGGGGTTGGTGGAGCTGCAGCACAACAGGAGAGCTGAGTATCCACCAGTGTGATGCCAAGGCAGCTCTACCATCTCCATGTATCGCTCCAGGGACAGCTTTACTTAAGAAGGGCTGGGCTATGTAATCAGACCCCCAGCCAGTGATTAATGTTGCTGTCTGTCTTCAGGAACCGTGCAACTCAGTACAACTTAGCACAGCTCACCCAGGATGCAGTTTGCCACGCACGGTTTTGCCCACAGCAATGGAAATAAGTTGATTCCCTTCCACCTACAGAGCTAAGAGATGTCGAAGACGCTAACTTTGAAAAAAAAAAAACATTTTGCAGAAAAAAAACATGTTTCCTGACTGTACTGACTAAGCTCTGTGCCATATGTTTCTTATCAGTGGCCAGAAGGATGTTTTGTTCCATTTCTGTAAACTCACCTTCTAAATGACTTGTTTTGGAAAGCAAGGAGAGTCAAACAGGCAATCTGGCCTCAGTTATACTTCCCCTGAAGTGACATGAGGCTTAGCAGAGAATGGATTTATGAAGCCGACCCAGCATCCTCAGTGCTACCTTTATCAGAAGTAGCTCCCAAACTTGTCTGCACGCTGTATTAATGAGCTATTAGGCTTTTGTGGATAAACATTCACAGCGCTGGCTTATTTAAACACATGCTCAGGGAAAAGGGCATCTGGACTAGGAGCTTCCACCCAATGGGAGCCCATCCATCTGCTGCCACCGTAGCAGTATTTAATCTACTGCTCAGACACATTTACACACATCTTTTGTGGTTAAACTGACATGCTTATTGATAAAATAAAGCCTTTCAGAAAACTGAAAAGGTTGATCCTCTCCTTCAATACTTCCCCTCATAACTGAGTAAGAGAAAGACCACTGAATCAGTAACGTGATGACTGATTCACTAATTAGTAATCACGATGAGGTCAATTTACAGCAGTGCCA
>NW_015151353.1:85913-89754 GCF_000732505.1 Cyprinodon variegatus
AGGACTCGCGGGAACCCTGAGTCTGTTGCAAACTAATTCTTAAACATCCTGTGGTCCAATAATGGACATTGCAACTACTGCTATGGTGGACATTCCTGCATACAGCATGCCAATCGCACGCTCCAGCATAACCTGCAGCTTATGACTTGTAACAAAATTAGTGAGTTATACTCACTGTGACAGCAAGTTGGATAAAAAAAGTTAAATACACAAATCAAGAAAAAATATTACTATTTTTATTATTATAAAATGTGAGCAAATGCTCATTTAGAGTTGCTACCTTCACATGGCATGAATGTCTGAATTGGGGCGTTTAAATTTTTGGTCAGTGTATATTCTGATTTGAAACCAGAGGATCGCCCGTTCACAGCCAAGCTTCATCTGTTGCATCTCATCTCATCCACATTGCCCACTGATGGTGGTTATAGGTGTCAGAGAGGCCTGTGCATGGCAGCCTCGCTTCTGTCAAGGTCCCCATTCTGGTGTTGTATCTGTTTATCTTATTTGGTGCTGTTTTTTTCTTTTTTCTTTTGGCCAAACATCTGCACACTTTGATGTTTAAAGACAAGACATTTACTTTTGTTCTACAATCCATGTTGATTTCTCAGGTCCTCTAATTATGTTAAAAATAAAACCCAGAAAATGTAAAAATTAAGTCTACTCATGAATCCAAATATGCATCACAATCATCTTCCAACTGCTTCTAGTATTGTTACAAGGTAGTAAGGTGAGAATGCAGATCATGTGACTTGTGTGATGTGAAAAAGTTATATCTATTGCAGTTTTTCATAAATGTAAGAATTTCGAAATGACCATAAAAACATTTCACCAAAAAAACTGTTTTTGGAATATTTGAGAGTTCTCATTTAGCAAATTAATTTTCATAATTACAATTTGATGGTTGATGAAAATGCAGTCACTGATCCTGAGGAGCTGGAGTGCAGAGGGACTACTGACCGCATCATACGCTAATTCAGCACTCACCTTTACAATTTGTGCTTTTAATAAGTTGAGTTGTTCTAAAATATTATTACTTTAGTATCATCATGTCTCATCAATTTCATTAAATAAAACGACTTGGCTTGTTGTAGTGATACATGCTGTACCTTTAATCTACTTGTCTAAATTAAAGGAAGATTCACACTTAACTCTACTTTTATATCCCTGCTTTTATCATTTCTTAACCTAGTTTTAATCCCATCACAATGAGTTCAAAACATAGGCTTGTTTTACTCATGTTTAGCCCAAAAAGTGTTTCATTAAGGGCAGATTAGACTTCTGCAACCGCACACATCAAATGTCGTTTGGGTCTGGTCGCGAACCAGTTTTGCTGGTAAGCTTCTGCACCGTCAGTCAGGAATTTCTAGGGACACACAGCAGATTCCCTCCAAAGCACAAGGGGGAGCCTATTTGAGAACTTCACAGAGATGGATCTAGCGTTGCCAGACATCGAAGAGGAACAGGTTCTGTTAATGGAGCGAACCTCCTCGATTAACCTTTCATCGTAGTTGTCCATTGTAATCGTTCGTCGGTTTTTAAAAATGGTGTGCCCCGGCACCGAATCAAGAAGGGTGACCACACAGACAGCCAGAAAGGCATAACAAGGACCAATCACAGCTGCTTTTTGTCTGTGCGCTTCCGCTTGAGGTCTGTGCGGGTTTGTGACCATCTGACGCGTAGTCAGGATTTTTTTTTTTATGCGTCAGAAGCATAAATTGGCCTTAAGTCTTTCCGTCCAAAATTATCCGTGCTCATTTAAATACATACATGTATTTTGTTTTCCTGATATTTAACTCTTCTGGTAACTTTTTTTAAATCTTTTTTGTGATCACAGCTTGTTCTTTCATTGCCTCACCTTAGCCTCCCTTCGTTTCTAAAAAAAAAAAAATCTTAAAACAAATCTTATTGATCCGTTGCTTGGTTTCGATTCTTACCAAAGTCTTTGTGAGAAGACATCCAGCCGATCCCCTTGACAGAAACGATGGCCAGCAAACCTGAGCCCACGAATGAGCCAATCCCAGAGAAGAAAAAGAAGAGCCCCATAATCGCACTCTGCATGGACTTGGGAGCTGCAGAATAGGCAAATTCCAGACCTGCAACCACAAAGTTAACCATTATTTTAAATAAATATTAGTTTAGCCAAAAAAAAAAAAAAATAAAAGAAAATCACTCTTGGGTTAATTTTATAGTCTAGCAACAAAATAACCCAGAATATGACATTTTTATTCTGTCTTGTAACATAACCAGCATTGTTGACATATGCTGGTCTACTTTTTTTTTTAAACTGTCTTTAAAATGCTTCCTTGACTCCTCATTATAGAGAGCTTATTAAATCAGGACTAAAAGAAAAAAAGAAAATGTCTGAGGATATTTTAAGAAAAGAACAATAAACCTGAGGAAAGATGTAAACTAATGATTAAAACAATTAAGGAGATGCAGATAAATAAATAAAAATGTTTACTTATTCTACCTACTGCATACATCACAATAGCTAGGTTAGATATTCATGAACCATTTGTATAAATAAGAATATAAACAAGTATGTAAGACAAAAAAGGAATAAATAAAGACATCAGGGGACATCAGATAAGAACACTTGAATCCTGTTTGAATTTAGTGGGAAGCAGAAATGTCTTCTGCACGTCTTTACATCCTCAAATATCGTTTTAAAGGCAACACACAACTCTAGAGTGTGCATGTGATAGTGGAGTGCAAAGCTTTGTGAGGGTTTTCTATATCCAGCTCAGCACTGGAGGGTGAACAGCATTCTAACATTAGGCTACATCCTGTGAATGTCTATATGTGACGACAATCTAAAAGGATCTCTGTGGTTTTTAACCGCTAAAATACTCAGCTTGACCTTTCTTTACTGAAAGAATTATTCCAGAGGAAAATGTATGAAAACATGAATATATAAATGTATATTCTCTTACTAGAAGTGATCTTTTTCTAATAGTCTGTGTGAGGATTTTTTGCTTAAAAAAAAAAAATCAGGTATCTTTGTTACTAACTCAGAGGAGAAAAACTCTGCACAGAAAATTACCTCCCGTTCAACCAGGCTACAGACTTCTGTCTTCAATCAAAGCAACTGAAGGTTTCAGACAAATTTATTCAAACAGCAAACGACATGGGGGAAATTTTCCTTCTTCCACAGACAAATGTCACAAGTCTGCCAATTTCCCTTGAAGTAAGCCCGGTGGGATGGGATGGTCTGTGAGTGCATTTATTCTAAAGACTCCAGTAGCTTTGTTTGGTCAATTTTGACTTTCATAGAGACCATGTTAGATATGAGTGGATTCCAGTCTTTTTACAAGACGGTAGAAGGAGGAAATTAATGCAATGTCCAACATAAATATGCAGACTCCAGTATTCATGAGGTTTAAATAGTATAAATGATACATTTTTAGTAATACAAAAACTTGCAAGTAAACATAACCGCTAGGGATGCACGATATTGGGATTTTGGCCGATATCCGATATTTTAAAACTCATGTAGCCGATAACCGATTTCGATACCGATGCTAAAGCTGGACAAAAATAAGTGGTTATTGAAAAAAGCAGTTTTGTTATCCATTTCTGACACTTTGAAAAATAATAAACTCAAATATATTTTCATATGCTGATATCAAATTGATTTTTAAAAACGCGGTATCGATCTATTTTACTTTCAAAATCTCGAGAAATTACATCGTTCTGTTACAAACTCTCGTGATATTTTGCAAATTCTTGTGAGAATTTGTTAGTAAAATAGATCGATACCGCGTTTTTAAAAATCTATTTGATATCAGCATATGAAAATATATTTGAGTTTATTATTTTTCAAAGTGTCAGTAATGGATAA
>NW_015151353.1:90979-94372 GCF_000732505.1 Cyprinodon variegatus
GGGGCCGATTATATCGTGCATCCCTAATAACCGCATGAGAATCAGGAAAAAAAGGTGTTCTGTTTTTCTGAAAAAATTCTCCCTATAGTAGATGGAAAACATGACATCCACTGTAAAAAGAAAGTTACTTAATGATTATAAATCTTTACAGGCTTTATTCAGCCTGAGGCCAGAAGATGTGACTCTAAATAGAAACACAATGCAAATCAGTGACAGCATCCTATAGGAAATAAACTGCCCAAAGCCATCAGTGGAGCTCAACATTCAAATACATTTCTGAAAAACACAGCTTGTGCTTTTGAATAAAAGAAAAGTCGCTCCTGTTGTGTTTCAGTCTGAGATTGTTCTGTAAAGAGAACACTTCTTTAATTTACCAAAATAAAGCCTCACTGGAGCTATATGCTGTTTAATTCTCCGAACTGTGAATGAAAAGGATTTTTTTCTTTTGGGTCAGGGCTCAAGGGATAAAGGGGAAAGCTTGGTATCTATCTTCTAGATAAAACACAGAAAGAATAAGAAAAGAAGATTATTGCTGTCAAACCTAAAATGTACAATTTTGACTTTCTTGGATTTTTTTCTTATTTAGGATTAACCAAAAAAAAAATCAGCCTACAATTTAGCTTTTTAGAGAAAACAAACTACAGTTTGAAGAAAAGGCTTCAGAAAGTGGACGTTTTAGGGACCAACACATGTTTATTCCCACATTTTAATCAAAAAGTGCCTTTTTTTTAAGCTCCCAGTGATACTTTGATGTCAGTGCTATAGTTAAAGAGAAGATTTTATTAAAAATTGTAGTTATCTCCAAAGCAATTCATCTTTTGTGAATGGAAGAAAGATGAAATCTGTTCACAATGGATAATCTTTGCCTAGTGACAAAATAAGAAAAAAATGGGGAAATAAAAACATACCAACCTTGTTTCAAACAATGTAGTGTGATTTTAAACTTTATAAAAAGAGAAATAAAAAAATAAACAAAGGAAATAAATAAATGCATAAACCTTATAAAGACTTAGAAAATCCATTGTTATGGAAATATGTGTTTTTAGCCTAATGTCAACAGATGTGATGCAACACGATCGTAAAAATGTAACAGTGTGTTGCATCAAGCTGTCGTAACAACTATCTTTAAGTGTAGGGAATAAAGATGAGTTTTCAAAGCAGAAAGTTTCCCCACTTCTGCTAGATGAAGGATTTCATCTTTGCACCTGCTTTTATCTGTTTGATTATTACTTCCTTTTACTTTCCTTCTATTTCACTGTGTAATTCATGTAAAGCACTTTGAATTGTCTTCGTACTGAATTGTGCTATACAAATGAAGCTGCCTTGCATAAAAGCCAACTTTGTTAAGTCACTTTCATAAAACACAATATTAAAGGTATAGTGGAGGTTTTTCGTGAATTTTTGAAAAGACCCGCCCTCTCCACTTTTTGTGCACATGCACAACCCTGTACCTGCTCCCGAGAGGGAACGCCTATGAAATGCATGCAAGAGCGTGCACAAGCCCATTTCTCCTTGCGCACATGTTTTTAAAATTTGCTGTTTGCATCGCTCATAGAAGCTTACAGTGGGGAGAACACGTATTTGATACACTGTTGATTTTTCAGGTTTTCCCACTTGCAAAGCTTGTAGAAGACTGTAATTTTTATCATAGGTACTCTTCAACTGTGAGTGATGGAATCTAAAACAGAACCCAGAAAAATATAATGTATGATTTTTAAATAATCAATTTCCATTTTATTGTGTGAAATAAGTATTTGATACACCAGAACAATGAAACTTAATATTTGGTACAGAAACCTTTGTTTGCAATTACAGAGATCAGACGTTTCCTGTAGTTCTTGACCAGGTTTGCACACACTGCAGGCGGGATTTTGGCCCACTCCTCCATACAGATCTCCTCCAGAGCCTTCAGGTTTCAGCTTGGTGAGAAGGCAACAACAGTTGGTGCAATTATTATAAAATGGAAGAAATACAAAATAACGGAAAATCTCCCTCGGTCTGGGGCGCCATGCAAGATCTCACCTAATCTCACCAAATATTAAGTTTCATTGTTTTGGTGTATCAAATACTTATTTCACACGATAAAATGCAAATTGATTATTTAAAAATCATACATTGTATTTTTCTGGATTTTTGTTTTAGATTCCATCACTCACAGTTGAAGAGTACCTATGATAAAAATTACAGTCTTCTACAAGCTTTGCAAGTGAGAAAACCTGAAAAATCAACAGTGTATCAAATACTTGTTCTCCCCACTGTACTTTCCAAAAGAAGATAAGCAATTTTTCCACTATGCAAGACTGACCACTGGTAGGGAAAATGGGGACAAGCGTGTAGGACAGCCTTATGTAAACATATCATCAGAATGATTGACAATAAAAAGGACCACTTATTTTGATGATCCACCCAGAAAAACAACATCCTCCACTATAACTTTAAATGTATGTTTACAATACATTTAAATGATGGATAGGTTGGTTTAGCACATGGACACTTTATATTAAACTTTTGGTGATGTGTATAGAACTAAACAGAAAATCAAACAATTAAATTCGAAAGACTTCAATAAAATAGCCGCTCTGAAGGCAACCTGAATTATTCTGAATTCTAAAGGCTGCAGAAGCAAATTTTCAAAATGTTGCTTTCAAAAATATACTTGTAGAAAAACAAGAGCAGGCTTTATTAAGGTACTTTTGAGATTAAATTTGTTAAAAACAAAAAAACGCTGAAAATGTGTTTATAATAAAATGACTTAAATCAAAAACATCTCCCCACTGGCTCAAAGTGATAAATCCAGGGATGCTGTGAGGTGGCTTGCAGTGGCAAGTACAAGTAAGAAGTGATATTAACCATATAAATATAATTTAAAAGCAATTCATTCCCATTCTTATATAGGGATAAATAGAAGATCAAGATTTAAGATAACTGAAAATTGATGCAATAGGATAGTCTGGTCTACAAAACAGTATTGCTTTTCTATTATTGTTTACTAAACATGTGCGGACAATTCATCCGTTATGCAAAGTCAGTCATATGCCTGGAGTAAAGACTAACCTTCCTTCAGTTCAACTGTGAAATAGTTTCCAAATTCATACTTTTTTTTGTAAAATGCTTCATTATTTCAGAGTTTCATGCAGCACCAGGAGAAATTCAGGATGATTAATCATCAGCTAATGTCTTGGTCTGTTTGCTCTGGATATCAACCCACAAACAAATTTAGCTGGTGGAGCATGGCAATGAATCAAAGTGCTCAAAAAAAGGTCTATATGTTTTAGTGAACAGCATACCCAAATCAGTCTGAAGTCCCATTAATTAATAAAACTGTTTTTAATGTTTATTTACCTTCAAAGAAAAAAAAAAGTAGACGTTAAACCCTACCGTGCCCTGAAATCG
>NW_015151353.1:95314-99753 GCF_000732505.1 Cyprinodon variegatus
AAGGAAGGTAGTTGTCTGAGAATAAGCAAAGAGGCCCTCTGTGACTCTAGAGAACATCCAAAGCACAGGTGTGAAAATCTGCACCAGCAAAATTAGTTTTACTCCACTGTTTAAATAAAGTAAACCGAATCCCGCTTTCAGTCTGACGGACAGGCCAGTGTTGTTATGAAAAAAGTGGAGCTAAATACAGGTAGCAAAAAAGAGGGGAGATCTTCCCATCTATTGGTGTTTAATGTTGGGAAAATAACTAAGCATCCAGCACTACAATTTAGAACTGTGGTGTCCAAATGTTTCACCACATGGGTCAAAATCATTAGTTACTGGCAGGCCAATCTTTTAGTTAACTTCAAGGTAGAAAGGTTTCTTTGTTGTTGTATGTAATTTTTTTACGTTATTCTTTAGCACTTTGAGATTTTAAGAATGTAAATCGCATTAGAAATATATGATTTTTATCATTATGGCATTTTACATGTAAAGGAGTGTGCAACCACAGGTTATCCAAAATCTGAAATAAGATTTTGAACATTTACCTTGATAAAAGAACCTCATCCAGTTTTTTTTTTATTATCTAGGGTCTGTTTGGGAAAAAACAAACAACAAAACAAACAAAAAAAGGAGAAAAAACATTGTATATTTTCACCGATAACAACAGCAATAGCGTTATTCTTTCTTCAGAATTGCTTGATTTATAAAGCGAAAATTACTAAGTTATTTAAAAGCAGATTTCTGTAAAATTCAATAGATGAATGTGATCCTTTTTAGCAGAGAATAAATGCAATTTTTAAAGTGTAGCACTTGGGAAAAAAAATGTCAAAATTGCATTGGACCAAAAATTTTCCACTGTAAGAAGATTCAAATTTTTCAAAGACTAACGGGGCTCAAAATCCGTCCAGGAGCTGAAAACTCTGGAAACTACTGATGTATGTTCACATGTTAGAATACCTCACTGAAAGACCAAAACTGTATCCAATTGAAACTGTGCAGAGTCAGGAAAAATGATGTTACAGACACTTTCCATTCAGACTGACGGAACTCTTCCAAAATTAGGCAGAAACCTTTAGTCCAGAGCTGCATTAAGCTAAGGGAGAAATACCTCCACAGTCTTTCAGCTGTAAATGTAGCATGAGACGGTTTTACAAGGTAATAAACAGGGACCAAATTCAATTACATCTACTTCGTGTTGCTTTATTACATGAAATTAGGGCTGCATTATTAACATTTATTTTGCTAATCGAGTAATTTGTCAGTTATTTTTTTTGATTAATCAATCAATAATCAGTAGCAAAAGGTTCCTCAAAGAAGATTTTTTTACAGAATTAAAGGAATAGTACACCCAAAACATGATTAGCCTTCATTTTCTACTCACCCCCATGCTGAACAACACTGGAGTACTTTTTTGATATCTCAAATGCATCTGGAGATCTGGGAGGCTTCTTGCTGTCTGCTGACATTCAAATAATGGAGGTCTATGGCGGCCGAGGCAGAAGGTCCATAAAAGTCCACAAAAAACGTGTCAATATTCCTCCATACTGCTCGTCCAATGTATTCCAAGTGTCCTGAGTGGGTAGCGTCCATAATTTACTCGAAACGAAGTCATTTAGAATGTTTTTAGAGCATAAACAGTAGTGTATAGGATTTCCTGAAAGCACGCGCCGGCGCGTTCATGACGCTATGGAAGCCGGCAGACCAAACCAGATGAAAGTGCGCATTCAGCGTCTGCTCTGCCGATAATGCAAGCGTAGAAGAAGAAATGTGCTGTTTACCTGTGCAAAGAAAGAAACAACGAAAGAAAAATGTCTGAGGACTTCAGTGCTGAGGAAGAGCTTGAGTTCTTTGCTGAGCTGAATGCGCACTTTCGTCTGGTTTGGTCTGCCGCGGTTTCCGTAGCGTCGTGAACGCGCTTTTAGGAAATCCTATACACTACTGTTTATGCTCTAAAAACATTCTAAATGACTTCATTTCGAGTAAATTCTGGATGCTACCCACTCAGGACACTTGGAATACATTGGACGAGCAGTATGGAGGAATATTGACACGTTTTTTGTGGACTTTTATGGACCTTTCTGTCTCGGGCGCCATAGACCTCCATTATTTGAATGTCAGCAGACAGCAAGAAGCCTCCCAGATCTCCAGATGCATTTGAGATATCAAAAAAGTACTCCAGAGTGTTGTTCAGCATGGGGGTGAGTAGAAAATGAAGGCTAATCATGTTTTGGGTGTACTATTACTTTAAACCAGGTGAAGCTTAAACTTTTCCACTTGAAGAGTTCTGATAGAGAATATCAACTAATGAAAATTTTTTTTTTAAATCTTGAAATGCAAAATGTTTACACATTTTTTTCAATGGTGTTGGTATAATTGCTCCTCTAAGTGGGTTTGTCTGTCAGAAAAGGCATGTTTTACAGTCTATACTCCAGTTAACGATGAATCGCTTACTAATTAGTAGTTAATTCAATTTAACCATTTCAGCCCTACATGAAATCAAAATATAACAGATGATGTCAAACAACTCTACCTGCAATGCTTGCAAAGATTTCGCTGATTCCAATCAGCACATACTGAGGAATCTGCCACCAGATGGGTAGATCTGCAACATGGAAGACAACTTTACCAAGCACCTGGTCTATGGTCCCGTTGGTTTTAACAATTTCGAGCCGTTTGGTCTCCAGAATACCTGAGTGGGCAGAAACAACAAGACAAAATAAATAAAATAAAGACAGAAAAAACATTTACTCATATGAAAACGTGGATTTAAAAATAATTATGTTACTTAAGAGGAAAAAAAAAACATTTAGTAGCAATTCCCTGAGGATATTGCTTGTTTTGTTGACTTCCTACTGCTTCATTAAAATCACATCTGCACACTCTAGCTAGGGCAGTTAATAAACAGGGCACTGCAGACAGTTCAATAATCACAACTAAGCGGTTGTCATGGTTCGGCGCTTGCTCCTAAAAGCTTCATTCGATAACTACTATCGTGTGACCAGCGGCTATTTTCAGATAACTCCCAGAGACAGCTTCCTATCATAGCCACACTTAATGCTGTATTTGAGGAAAGTTGTAGCCTTGTAATCCGTATATCCAATAATACCAGCCGTCCATCTCAGACAGCATGGCCACTGGATCGCCCAGAGCGAGTCTCACATTATATACAAGCATCCCCTATTTTTGGTATTTTTACCTCAGCTAAAACACATCAGTCACTTCTCTGTGATCCTTGGCATGTTTACAACAAATTTGGTGTTTAATAAGATATTTCTAGCACTTGCAATTCACTGTGGAAAAATTTGCACCTTAAAAAATATATATTCTTAAAAAGCATCATCATCAAAGCTGTGTGACTTGCTCAGAAAAACTCCCTTTCTGCTTGACAATGTGTCAGCCATCTCTACCCTGTGTGCGCGGCCCGGCTCTCCTCAGCCCTCAGACATCTGCCAGCACATGTACAATGAAACCTCCTGAAACTTCGTTGACAAATGTCCAGTTATTTCATACAGGAGGAGGAAGCAGTGATTCCAGCACCGAAGTGGGAAGAAATTGAATGCGTTCAGCTGACTACACATTTTGCAATAGACCTCTTACTGGGATTTTCACTACTTCCCATCAGGTGTTGTGTAAACAACATGATTTCAGCTACCAGGAAGAGAACGGATCAGTTCTGGGGACAGACTTTAAGCCAACTAAAGCTAGTATTCAAACCGTTGCAAGGCAGCCCAAAGTAAAGGCTGTTTCTTAATAAAATTTTGTCTGATGAGCAATTCTTTAAATCATCAATGTCATTATTGTATTTCACATTGTATTGTAATGCCCAGCTGTGATTCTGTTCTTTGCTTTTTACTCCTAAAAACCAGGTCAGACCTGTTTGGCATCCTGGTTATGTATTTACCTTCTGTTCTGTGACCAAAGCGCAGCCTACACCACCATACCAAACCCTTTCTCTTCACTTCCTGAACTCAAAATTGCTTTCTCCGAGATTCTGAATTTATTCTGCCTGAGCTCAAAGCCAAAAAGATTGCATGTTTTTTTTTTTTTTTAAAGCCAAATGTGAAAATAAATACATGAATAGCGTTCAAACATTGAAATGAACATGTTGCTGAAGCATCCCTTATAGAAAAGAGCCTGTTCCCTGCAAAGGGAAATGTTTGCACATTTCATTTTTCTGAAGAGCATTTATTATGATGGAAAAAAGATGCTTTTAGTGGAGTAGAGCAGAATATTTCCAAATTGCTCTAATAAGATGTGTCTTCTCTTCCAAAAAGCATTAAAGCACAAGGATGATCATAAACTCAGTTCACACAGATGTAATTTGGCCACATTACATGCTGTCCATAAATCTTACATTTGGTTAAAAAAACATCCCACTAACTATTATGCTACATATGGTAAGTTTTCAAAAGTTTAGTAAAAAGATAGATAGATAGATAGATAGATAGATAGAT